>NC_044562.1:20355374-20389397 GCF_007565055.1 Rhinopithecus roxellana | reverse complement strand
GTGTAAGTAATAGGTCTGTGAGATGAAATCACAGATCAGAAAGAAGTTTCTCAGAAACTTCTTTCACTTTTTGAACGGATGAAATTTCTTTATGAGTGTAGGCCTCAATGCTATCCAAGGAAACCCTTCTCAGGTTCCTGAAAGAGATTGTAAATGGAGCGCTCCATGAAACATAAGTGGAACTCTGTGAGATTAATTCACACATCACTAAGAAGTTTGTAAGAAAGCTTCTTTCTAGTTTCATCTGTTGATATTCCTTTGTCACAGTAAAGTTCATTGTGGTATGAAGGATCTTACTGCAGATTTCCAGATAACTGTGTTAACAAACTGATCACTGAAGAGAAAACGTGTAACTCTGTGAGTTGCATTCACACATGGCAATGCAGTTTCTCAGAATGCTTCTCTTTAGTTATTATGTGAGGATATTTCCTTTTTCACCATAGCCCTCAATGAGCTCCCCAAATATGCCTGTGCAGATTCCTCGACAACAGTGTTAGCAAACTGTTCCAAGAAGGGTATGGTGGAACTCTGTGTGATGAAGTCACACATCAGAAAGCAATCTCTCAGAAGCTTCTCTCTTAGTTATTATGTGAGGATATTTCCTTTTTCACCTTGGGCCCCTACGGCTCCCAAATATCACTTTCCAGATTCCAAGAAAAGAGTGTTAGGAAACTGCTTTCTGAAGTCTAAGTTATAAGTCTGTGAGACGAACTCACAGATCAGAAAGAAGTTTCTCAAAAGCTTCTTTCACGTTTTGAACGGATGAAATTTCCTTTATCAGTGTAGGCCTCAATGCGATCCAAGGAAGCCCTTGTCAGGTTCCTGAAAGACAGTGTTAATGGACTGCTCCACGAAACATAAGTGTAACTCTGTGAGATGAATTCACACATCACCAAGAAATTTCTAAGAAAGCTTTCTTTCTAGTTTTTCATCTGTGGATATTTCCTTAGTCCCCGTAAGGTTCATTGCGCTATAAAGTATCGAATGCAGATTTGCAGTAAAGTGTGTTAACAAACTGATCACTGAAGAGAAACGTGTAACTCTGTGAGTTGCATTCACTTATGGCAATGCAGTTCTCAGAATGCTTCTATTTAGTTATTATGCGAGGATATTTCCTTTTTCACCATAGCCCTCATTTTGCTCCCAAGTATACCTGTGCAGAATCCACGACAACAGTGTTAGCAAACTGTTCCAAGAAGGGAAGGGTGGAACTCTGTGTGAGGAAGTCACACATCAGAAAGCAATCTCTCAGAAAGCTTCTCTCTAGTTATTATGTGAGGCTATTTCCTTTTTCACCATGGGCCCCTATGGGCTCCCAAATATCACTTTCCAGATTCCACGAAAAGAGTGTTAGCAAACTGTTTCCTGAAGTCTACGTTATAAGTCTGTGAAATGAACTCACAGATCAGAAGAAGTTTCTCAGAAAGCTTCTTTCACGTTTTCAACGGATGACATTTCTTTATCAGAGTACGCCTCAGTACGATCCAAGGAAGCCCTTCTCAGGTTCCTCAAAGAGAGTGTTAATGGACTGCTCCACGAAACATAAGTGTAACTATGTGAGATGAATTCACACATCACCAAGATGTTTCTAAAAAAGCTTCTTTCTCGTTTTCATCTGAGTATATTTCCTTTGTCACCATAAGCTTCATTGCGCTAAGAGGATCCAATTGCAGATTTACAGAAAACTTAGTTCGCAACCTGATTGCTGTAGAGAAACCTGTATCTCTGTGAGTTGCATTCACTCATGGCAATGCAGTTTCTCAGAAGGCTTCTTTCCAGTTTTGATTCGAGGATATTTCCTTTTTCACCATAGCCCTCAATGAGCTCCCCACATGTACCTTTGCAGAATCCACGACAACAGTTTTAGCAAAGTGTTCCAAGAAGGGAAGGGCTGAAACTCTGTGTGATGATGTCACACATAAGAAGCAATCTCTCAGAAGCTTCTCTCAGTTATTATGTGAGGATATTTCCTTTTTTAACCATGGGCCCCTATGGGCTCGAAATATCACCTTCCAGATTCCACGAAAAGAGTGTTAGCAAACTGCTTCCTGAAGCCTAAGTTATAAGTCTTTGAGATGAACTCACAGATCAGGAAGAAGTTCTCAGAAGCTTCTTTCACGTTGTGAACGGATTGAAACTTCCTTTATCAGTGTAGGCCTCAAAGCGATCCAAGGAAGCCCTTCTGACGTTCTTCAAAGAGAGTGTTAATGGACTTCTCCACGAAACATAAGTGTAACTCTGTGAGATGAATTAACAACATCACCAAGAAGTTTCTAAGAAAGCTTCTTTCTAGTTCATCTGTGGATATTCCTTTGTCACCGTTAGGTTCATTGCGCTATGAAGTATATAATTGCAGGTTTCCAGAAACTGTATTAACAAACTGATCACTGAAGAGAAACGTGTAACTCTGTGATTTGCATTCACAAATGGCAGTGCAGTTTCTAGAAAGCTTCTCTTACTTATTATGTTAGGATAT
Source organism: Rhinopithecus roxellana (assembly GCF_007565055.1). Classification (NCBI taxonomy): domain Eukaryota; kingdom Metazoa; phylum Chordata; class Mammalia; order Primates; family Cercopithecidae; genus Rhinopithecus; species Rhinopithecus roxellana. The sequence goes on along the minus strand of NC_044562.1, from coordinate 20,386,921 downwards.
TTGATTTTACACCATAGCCCTCAATGAGCTCCCAAATATACCTTTGCAGAATCCTCAACAACAGTGTTAACCAACTGTTCCAAGAAGGGAAGGGTGAAACTCTGTGTGATGAAGTCACACATCAGAAAGCAATATCTCAGAAAGCTTCTGTCTATTTATTATGTGAGGATATTTCCTTTTTCACCATGGTCCCCTATGGGCTCCCAAATATCACTTTCCAGATTCCACGAAAAGAGTGTTAGCAAACTGCTTCCTGAAGTTCTAAGTATAAGTCTGTGAGATGAACTCACAGATGGGAACGAAGTTTCTCAGAAAGCTTCTTTCACGTTTTGAACAGGATGAAATTTCCTTTATCAGCGTAGACCTCAAAGCGATACAAATAAGCCCTTCTCAGGTTCTGAAAGACAGTTGAAATGGACTGCTCCACGAAACATAAGTGTAACAATGTGAGATGAATTCACACATCACCAAGATATTTCTAAAAAGCTTCTTTCTGGTTTTCATCTGAGGATATTTCCTTTGTCACCGTAAGCTTCATTGCGCTAAGAGGTATCCCATAGCAGATTTCCAGAAAACTTAGTTAGCAAACTGATCACTGAATAGAAACGTGTAACTCTGTGCGTTGCATTCACACCTAGCAATGCAGTTTCTCAGAAGGCGTCTTTCCAGTTCTGATGTGAGGATATTTGTTTTTTCACCATAGCCCACAATGAGCTCCCAATATAACTTTTCAGAATCGACGACAACAGTGTTAGCAAACTGTTCCAAGAAGGAAGTGTGGAACTCAGTGTGATGAAGTCACACATCAGAAAGCAATCTCTCAGAGAGCTTCTCTTTAGTTATTATGTGAGGATACTTCCTTTTTCACCATGGGCCCCTAGGGGCTCCCAAATATCACTTTCCATATTCCACGAAAAGAGTTAGCAAACTCCTTTCTGAAGTCTACGTTGTAAGTCTGTGAGATGAACTCACAGATCAGAAAGAAGTTTCTCAGAAAGGCTCTTTCACGTTTGAACGGATGAAATTTCCTTTATCATTGTAGGCCTCAATGCGATCCAAGGAAGCCCTTCTCAGGTTCCTCAAAGACAGTGTTAATGGACTGCTCCACAATACATAAGTGTATGTCTGTGAGATGAACTCACACAACACCAAGAAGTTTCTAAGAAAGCTTCTTTCTAGTTTTCATCTGTGGATATTCCTTTGTCACCGTAAGGTTCATTGCGCTATGAAGTATCTAATTGCAGATTTCCAGAAAACTGATCAGTGAAGAGAAACGTGTGACTCTGTGAGTTGCATTCACACATGGCAATGCAGTTTCTCAGAAAGCTTCTCTTTAGTTATTATGTGAGGATATTTCCTTTCTCACCGTAGTCCTCAATGAAATCCAAAATATACCTTTCCAGAATCCACGACAACAGTGTTAGCAAACTGTTCCAAGACGGGAAGGTTGGACCTCTGTGTGATGAAGTCACATATCTGAAAGCAATCTCTCAGAAAGCTTCTCTCTAGTTATTATGTGAAGATGTTTCCTTTTCACCATGGGCCCCTAAGGGCTCCCAAATATTACTTTCCAGATTCCACGAAAAGAGTGTTAGCAAACTGCTTCCTGAATTCTAAGTTATAAGTCTGTAAGATGAACTCACAGATCAGAAAGAAGTTTCTCAGAAAGCTTCTTTCACGTTTTGAACGGAGGAAATTTACTTTATCAACATAGACCTCAATGCGATGCATGGAAGCCCTTCTTAGGTTTCTCAAAGACAGTGTTAATGGACTGCTCCACGAAACATAAGTGTAACTTTGTGAGATGAATTCACACATCACGAAGAAGTTCCTAAGAAAGCTTCTTTCTAGTTTACATCTGAGGATATTTCCTTTGTCACCGTAAGCTTCATTGCGCTATGAAGTATCTAACTGCAGATTTCTAGAAAACTGTGTTAACAAACTGATCACTGTAGAGAAACGTGTAACTCTGTGAGTTGCATTCACACATGGCAATGCAGTTTCTCAGAAAGCCTCTCTTTAATTATTATGAGAGGATATTTCCTTTTCACCGTAGCCCTCAAAGAGAAAGAAGTCTCTCAGAAAGCTCCTTACACGTTTTGAATTGATGAAATTTCCTTTATCAGCATAGGCCTCAAAGCGATCCAAGGAAGCCCTTCTCCGTTTCCTCAAAGACAGTGTTAATGAACTGCTCCACGAAACATAAGTGCAATTCTGTGAGATGAATTCACACATCACCAAGAAGTTTCTAAGAAAGCTTCTTTCTAGTTTTCTTCTAAGGATATGCGCTAAGAGGTATCCCATTGCAGATTTCCAGAAAACTTAGCAACCTGATCATTCAAGAGAAACGTGTAACTCTGTGAGTTGCATTCATTCATGGCAATGCAGTTTCCCAGAAGGCTTCTTTCCAGTTTTCATCTGAGGATATTTCCTTTTTCAAGATAGCCCTCAATGAGCTCCCAAATATACCTTGGCAGAATCCACAACAACAGTGTTAGCAAACTGTTCCAAGAAGGGAAGGGTGGAACACTGTGTGATGAAATCACACATCAGAAAGCAATGTCTCAGAAAGCTTCTCTGTACTTATTATGTGAGGAAATTTCCTTTTTCACCCTGGGCCGCGAAGGGCTCCCAGGTATCACTTTCCAGATTCCACGAAAAGAGTGTTAGCAAACTGCTTCCTGAAGTGTAAGTAATAGGTCTGTGAGATGAAATCACAGATCAGAAAGAAGTTTCTCAGAAACTTCTTTCACTTTTTGAACGGATGAAATTTCCTTTATCAGTGTAGACCTCAATGCGATCGAAAGAAGCCCTTCTCGGGTTCCCCAAAGACAGTGTTAATGGACTGCTCCACGAAACATAAGTGTAACTCAGTGAGATGAATTCACACATCAACAAGAAGTTTCTAAGAAAGCTTCTTGCTAGTTTTCATCTGAGGATATTTCCTTTGTCACCGTAAGCTTCAGTGCCCTAAGAGTTATCCCATTGCAGATTTCAAGAAACTTAGATAGCAAACTGATCACTGAAGAGAAACGTGTAACTATGTGAGTTGCATTCACTCATGGCAATGCAGTTTCTCAGAAAGCCTCTCTTTAATTATTATGAGAGGATATTTCCTTTTTCACCGTAGCCCTCAAAGAGCTCCCAAATATACCTTTACAGAATCCACGACAACAGTGTTAGCAAACTGTTCCAAGAAGGGAAGGGTGGAACTCTGTGTGACGAAGTCACACATCAGAAAGCATACTCTCAGAAAGCTTCTCTCTAGTTATTATGTGAGGAGATTTCCTTTTTCACCATGGGCCCCTAAAGGCTCCCAAATATCACTTTCCAGATTTCACGAAAAGAGTGTTAAAAAACTGCTTCCTGAAGTCAAAGTTATAAATCTGTGAGATGAACTCACAGATCAGAAAGAAGTTTCTCAGAAAGATTCTTTCACGTTTTGAACGGATGACATTTCCTTTATCAGTGTAGGCCTCAAAGCGATCCAAGGAAGCCCTTCTCAGGTTCCTCAAAGACAGTGTTAATGGACTGCTCCACGAAACATAAGTGTAAATTTGTGAGGTGAATTCACACATCACCAAGAAGTTTCTAAGAAAGCTTCTTTCTAGTTTTCATCTGTGGATATTTCCTTTGTCACCGAAAGGTTCATTGTGCTATGAATAATATAATTTTAGATTTCCAGAAAACTGTGTTAACAAACTGATCACTGAAGAGAAACGTGTAATCCTGTGAGTTGCATTCACATATGGCAAGGCAGTTTCTCAGAGGGCTTCCTTCCAATTTTGATCTGAGGATATTTCCTCTTTTCAGCATAGCCCTCAATGAGCTCCCAAATATACCTTTGCAGAATCCACGACAACAGTGTTAGCAAACTGTTCCAAGAAGGGAAGGGTGGAACTCTGTGTGATGAAGTCACACATCAGAAAGCAATCTCTCAGAAAGCTTCTCTCTAGTTATCATGTGAGAAGATTTCCTTTTTCACCATGGGCCCCCAATGGGCTCCCAAATATCACTTTCCAGATTCCACGAAAAGAGTGTTAGCAAACTGCTTCCTGAAGTGTAAGTTATAAGCCTGTGTGATGAACTCAAAGATTAGAAAGTAGTTTCGCAGAAAGCTTCTTTCACGTTTTGAATGGATGAAATTTCCTTTATCAGCGTAGGCCTCCATGAGATCCAAGGAAGAACTTTTCAGGTTCCTCAAAGACAGTGTTAACGGACTGCTCCACGAAACATAAGTGTAACTCTGTGAGATGAGTTCACACATCTCCAAGAAGTTTCTAGGACAGCTTCTTTCTAGTTTTCTTCTGTGGATAATTCCTTTGTCACTAAAGGTTCACTGCGCTATGAAGTATTAAATGCAGATTTTCAGAAAACTGTGTTCACAAACTGATCACTGAAGAGAAACCTGTAACTCTGTGAGTTGCATTCACACATGGCAATGCAGTTTCTCAGAAAGCTTCTCTTTAGTTATTATGTGAGGATATTTCCTTTTTCACCAGAGCCCTCAATGAGCTCCCAAATATACCTTTGCAGAATCCACGACAACAGTGTTAGCAAACTGTTCCAAGAAGGGAAGGGTGGAACTCTGTGTGATGAAGTCACACATCAGAATGCAATCTCTCAGAAAGCTTCTCTCTGTTATTATGTGAGGATATTTCCTTTTTCACCGTGGTCCCAATGGGCTCCCAAATATCACTTTCCACATTCCACGAAAAGAGTGTTGGTAAACTGCTTCCTGAAGTCTAAGTTATAAGTCTGTGAGATGAACTCACAGATCAGAAAGAAGTTTCTCAGAAAGCTTCTGTCACGTTTGGAACGGAATAAATATCCTTTATCAGCGTAGTCCTCAAAGCGATCCAAGGAATCCCTTCTCAGGTTCCTCAAGGACAGTGTTAATGGACTGCTCCACGAAACATAAGTGTAACTATGTGAGATGAATTCACACAACACCAAGAAGTTTCTAAGAAAAGTTCTTTCTAGTTTTCATCTGTTAATGTTTCCTTTGTCACCGTAAACTTCATTGCGCTAAGAGGTATCACATTGCAGATTTCCAGAAAACTTAGTTAGCAAAATGATCACTGAAGAGAGACGTGTAACTCTGTGAGTTGCATTCACACATGGCAATGCCGTTTCTCATAAAGCTTCTCTTTAATTATTATGCGAGGATATTTCCTTTTTCACCATAGCCCTCAATGAGCTCCCAAATATACCTTTGCAGAATCCACGACAACAGTGTTAGCAAACTGTTCCTAGAAGGGAAGGGTGGAACTCTGTGTGATGAAGTCAGACATCAGAAAGCAATCTCTCAGAAAGCTTCTCTCTAGTTATTATGTGAAGATATTTCCTTTTTCACCCTGGGTCCATATGTGCTCCCAAATATCACTTTCCAGATTCCACGAAAAGAGTATTAGAAAACTGCTTCCTGAAGTCTGCGTTATAAGTCTGTGAGATGAACTCACAGAACAGAAAGAAGTTTCTCAGAAAGCTTCTTTCACGTTTTGAACGGATGTAATTTCGTATATCAGCGTAGGCCTCAATGAGATCCAAGGAAGCCCTTCTCAGGTTCCTCCAAGACAGTGTTAATGTACTGCTCCTCGAAACATAAGTGTAACTCTGTGAGATGAATTCACACATCACCAAGAAGTTTCTAAGAAAGCTTCTTTCTAGTTTTCATCTGTGGATATTTCCTTTGTCACCATAAGGTTCATTGCGCTATGAAGTATCCAATCGCCGATTTCCAGAAAACTGTGTTAACAAACTGATCACTGAAAGGAAACGTGTAACTCTGTGACTTGCATTCACACACGGCAATGCAGTTTCTCAGAAAGCTTCTCTTTAGTTATGATGTGAGGATATTTCCTTTTTCAACATAGCCCTCAATGAGCTCCCAAAGATACATTTGCAGAATCCACAACGGTGTTAGCAACGTGTTCCAAGAAGGGAAGGGTGGAACTCTGTGTGATGAAGCCACACATCAGAAAGCAATCTCTCAGAAAGCTTCTCTCTAGTTATTACATGAGGATATTTCCTTTTTCACCATGGGCCCCTATGGCCTCCCAAATATCACTTTCCAGATTCCACGAAAAGAGTGTTAGCAAACTGCTTGCTGAAGTCTAAGTTATACGTCTGTGAGATGAACTCACAGAGCAGAAAGAAGTTTCTCAAAAAGCTTCTTTCACGTTTTGAACGGAAGAAATTTCCATTATCAGCGTAGGCCTCAATGCGATCCAAGGAATCCCTTCTCAGTTTCCTCAAGGACAGTGTTAATGTACTGCTCCACGAAACATAAGTGTAACTATGAGAGATGAATTCACACATCTCCAAGAAGTTTCTACGAAAGCTTCTGTCTAGTTTTCATCTGTGGATGTTTCCTTTATCACCGTAAGCTTCATTGCGCTAAGAGGTATCCGATTGCAGATTTTCAGAAAACTTATTTAGCAAACTGATCACTGAAGAGAGACGTGTATCTCTGTGAGTTGCATTCACACATGGCAATGCAGTTTCTCAGAAGGCTTCTTTCCAGTTTTGATCTGAGGATATTTCCTTTTTCACCATAGCCCTCAATGAGCTCCCAAATATACCTTGGCAGAATCCACGACAACAGTGCTAGCAAACTGTTCCAAGAAGGGAAGGGTGGAACTCTGTGAGATGAAGTCACACCTCATAAAGAAATCTCTCAGAAAGCTTCTCTCTAGTTAATATGTGAGGATATTTCCTTTTTCACCATGGGCCCCTATGGGCTAGCAAATATCACTTTCCAAATTCCACGAAAAGAGTGTTAGCAAACTGCTTCTTGAAGTCTAAGTTATAAGTCTGTGAGATGAACTCACAGATCAGAAAGAAGTTTCTCAGAAAGCTTCTTTCACGTTTTGAACGGATGAAATTTCCTTTATCAGCATAGGCCTCAAAGCTATGCAAGGAAGCCCTTCTCATGTTCCCCAAAGACAGTGTTAATGGACTGCTCCACGAAACATAAGTGTAACTCTGTGAGATGAATTCACACATCACCATGACGTTTCTAAGAAAGCTTCTTTCTAGTTTTCATCTGTGGATATTTCCTTTGTCACCGTAAGCTTCATTGCGCTATGAAGTATCTAATTGCAGATTTCCAGAAAACTGTGTTAACAAACTGATCACTGAAAAGAAACGTGTAACTCTGTGAGTTGCATTCACTCATGGCAATGCAGTTTCTCAGAAGGCTTCTTTCCAGTATTGATCTGAGGTTATTTCCTTTTTCACCATACCCCTCAATGCGCTCCCCAATACACCTTTGCAGCATCCACGACAGCAATGTAAGCAAACTGTTCCAAGGAGGGAAGGGTGGAACTCTGTGTGATGAAGTCACACATCAGAAAGCAATCTCTCAGAAAGCTTCTCTCTAGTTATTATGCGAGGATATTTCTTTTTTCATCCTGGTTCCCTATGGACCCCCAAATATCACTTTCCAGATTCTATGAAAGAGTTTCAGCAATCTGCTTCCAGAAGTCTAAGTTATAAGTCTGTGAGATGAACTCACAGATCAGAAAATAGTTTCTCAGAAAGCTTCTTTCACGTTTTGAACTGATGAAATTTCCTTTATCAGCGTAGACGTCAATGGGATCCAAAGAAGCCCATCTCAGCCTCCTTAAAGACAGTGTTAATGGACTGCTCCACGAAACATAAGTGCAACTTTGTTAGATGAATTCACACATCACCAAGAAGTTTCTACGAAAGTTTCTTTCTAGTTTTTATCTGAGGATATTTCCTTTGTCACCGTAAGCTTCGTTGCGTTAAGAGGTATCCCATTGTAGATTTCCAGAAAATTTAGTTAGCAAACTGATCAATGAAGAGAAACGTGTAACTCTGTGAGTTGCATTCACTCATGGCAATGTAGTTTCTCAGAAGGCTTCTTTCCAGTTTGACCTGAGGAAATTTACTTTTTCACCATCACCCTCAATGAGCTCCCTAATATACCTTTGCAGAATCCACGACAACAGTGTTAGCAAACTGTTCCAAGAAGGGAAGGGTGGAACTCTGTGTGATGAAGTCACATATCAGAAAGCAATCTCTCAGAAAGCTTCTCTCAAATCACTACGTTAGGATATTTCCTTTTTCACCATGGGCCCCTATGGGCTCCCAAATATCACTTTCCAAAATCCACGAAAAGAGTGTTAGCCAACTACTTCCTGAAGTGTAATTTATAAGTCTGTGAGATGAACTCACAGATCAGAAAAAATTTTCTCAGAAAGCTTCTTTCACGTTTTGAACGGATGAATTTCCTTTATCAGCGTAGACCTCAATGCGATCCAAAGAAGCCCTTGTCAGGTTCCTCAAAAACAGTGTTAATGTATGCTCCACGAAACATAAGTGTAACTCTCTGAGATGAATTCACACATCACCAAGAAGATTCTAAGGAGGCTTCTTTTTAATTTTCATCTGTGGATATTTGCTTTGTCACCGTAAGGTTCATTGCGCTATGAAGTTTCTAATTGCAGATTTCCAGAAAAGATAGTTAGCAAACTGATCACTGAAGAGAAACGTGTAACTCTGTGAGTTGCATTCACTCATGGCAATGCTGTTTCTCAGAAGGCTTCTTTCCAGTTTTGATCTGAGGATATTTCCTTTTCCACCCTAGCCCTCAATGAGCTCCCAAATATATCTTTGCAGAATCCACGACAACAGTGCTAGGAAACTGTTCCAAGAAGGGAAGGGTGGAACTCTGTGTGATGAAGTCACACATCACAAAGCAATTTCTCAGAAAGCTTCTCTCTAGTTCTTATGTGAGGATATTTCCTTTTTCAGCATCGGCCCCTATGGGCTCCCAAATATCACTTTCCAGATTCCACGAAAAGAGTGTTAGCCAACTGCTTCCTGAAGTCTAAGTTATAAGTCTGTTAGATGAATTCACAGATCAGAGAAACGTTTATCAGGAAGCTTCTTTCACGTTTTGAACGGATGAAATTTCCTTTATCAGTGTAGACCTCAATGCGATCCAAAGAAGCCCTTCTCAGGTCCGTCAAAGACAGTGTTAATGGACTGCTCCACGAAACATAAGCGTAACTCTGTGAGATGAATTCACACATCACGAAGAAGTTTCTAAGAAAGCTTCTTTCCAGTTTTCATCTGAGGATATTTCCTTTGTCACCGTAAGCTTCATTGCGCTATGAAGTATCCCATTGCAGATTTCAAGAAAACTGTGTCAGCAAACTGATCACTGAAGAGAAATGTGTAACTCTGTGAGTTGCATTCATACATCGAAGTGCATTTTCCCAGAAGGCTTCTTTCCAGTTTTTATCTGAAGATATTTCCATTTTCACCATTGCCCTCAATGAGCTCCAATATATCACTTTGCAGAATCCACGACAACAGTGTTACCAACCTATTCCAAGAAGAGAAGGGTGGAACTCTGTGTGATGAAGTCACACATCAGAAAGCAATCTCTCAGAAAGCTTCTCTCTAGTTATTCTCTGAGGATATTTCCTTTTTCACAAGGGGCCCCTATGGGCTCCCAAATATCACTATGCAGATTCCACGAAAAGATTCTTACCAAACTGCTTCATGAGGACTAATTTGTAACTCTGTGAGATGAATTCACAGATCACAAAGAAGCTTCTCAGAAAGCTTCTTTTCCGTTTTGAACTGATGATATATCCTTTATCAGCGGAGTCCTCAAGGCGATCCAAAGTAGCCCTTCTCAGGTTACTCAAAGAGAGTGTAAATGGACTGCTCCGGGAAACATAACTGTAACTATATGAGATGAATTCACACATCACCAAGAAGGTTCTGTGAAAGCTACTTTCTACTTTTGAACTGATGATATTTCCTTTATCAGCGTAGGCCTCGATGCGATGGAAAGTAGCCCTTCTCAGGTACCTCAAATACACTGTTAACGGACTGTTCCAGGGAACATAAGTGTCACTCTGTGAGATGAATTCACACATCACCAAGAAGTTTCTAAGAAAGCTTCCTTCTACTTTCCATCTGAGGATATTTCCTTTGTCACCGTAAGCTTCATTGCGCTAATAAATATCCCTTTGCAGATTTCAAGAAAACTGTGTTACCAAACTGATCACTGAAGAGAAACGTTTAACTCTGTGAGTTGCATTCATACATCAAAATACATTTTCCCAGAGGGCTTCTTTGCAGTTTTTTTCTGAAGATATTTCCTTTTTCACCATAGCCCTCCATGAGCTCCCAAATATCACTTTGCACAATCCACAACAACAGTGTTAGCAAACTGTTCCAAGAAGAGAAGGTTCAACTCTGTGTGATGAAGTCACACATCAGAAAGCAATCTCTCAGAAAGCTTCCCCTAGTTATTCTCTGAGGATATTTACTTTCTCACAAGGGGCCCCAATAGGCTCCCAAATATGACTTTGCCGATTCCATGAAAAGACTCTTAGTAAACTGCTTCATGAGGACTAAGTTGTAACCCTGTGAGATGAATTCCCTGATCACAAAGAAGCTTCTCTGAAAGCTTCTTTAACGTTTTGAACTGATAATATTTCCTCTATCAGTGTAGGCCTCAATGGGATGGAAAGTAGCCCTTCCGAGGTTCCTCAAAGACAGTTTTAATGGACTGTTCGAGGAAACATAAGGGTAACTCTGTGAGATGAATTCACACATCACCAAGAAGTTTCTAGGAAAGGTTCTCTCTAGTTTCCATCTGAGGATATTTCCTTTGTCACCCTAAGCTTCATGGCGCCAAGAAGTATCCCATTGCAGATTTCAAGAAAACTGTGTTAGCAAACTGATAACTGAAGAGAAACGTGTAACTCTGTGAGTTGCATTCATACATCGAAGTGCATTTTCCCACAAGGCTTCTCTCCAGTTTTTATCTGAAGTTATTTACTTTTTCACCATAGCTCTCAATGAGCTCCCAAATATCACTTTGCAGAATCCACGACAACAGTGTTAGCAAACTGTTCCAAGAAGGGAAGGATGGAACTCTCTCTGATGAAGTCACACATCAGAAAGCAACTCTCAGAAGACTTCTCTCTAGTTATTATCTGAGGATATTTCCTTTTTCACAATGGGCCCCAATGTGCTCCCAAATATCACTTTGCAGATTCCACGAAAAGACTCTTAGCAAACTGCTTCATGAGGACTAAGTTGTAACTCTGTGAGATGAATTCACAGATCACAAAGAAGTTTCTCAGAAAGCTTCTTTCACGTTTTGAATTTATAATATATCGTTTATCAGCATACGCCTCAATGCGATGGAACGTAGCCCTTCTCAGGTTCCTCAAAGACAGTGTTAATGGACTGCTCCAGGAAACATAAGTGTAACTCTGTGAGATGAATTCACACATCACCATGGAGGTTCTAACAAAGCTTCTTTCTATTTTCCATCTGAGGTTATTTCCTTTATCACCCTAAGCTGCTGTGCACTAAAAAGTATCCCATTGCAGATTTCAAGAAAACTGAGTTAGCAAACTGATCACTGAAGAGAAACGTGTAACTCTGTGAGTTGCATTCACACATCGAAGTGCATTTTCCCAGAGGCTTCTTTCCAGTTTTAATGTGAAGATATTTCCTTTTTCACCATTGCACTCAATGAGCTCACAAATATCACTTTGCAGAATCTACTACAACAGTGTTAGCAAACTGTTCCAAGAAGGGAAGGGTGGAAACCTGTGTGATGAAGTCACACATCAGAAAGCAATCTCTCAGAAAGCTTCTGTCTGAGGATATTTCCTTTTTCAAAATGGGCCCCAATGGGCTCACAAATATCACTTTGAATATTCCATGAAAAGAATGTTAGCAAACTCCTTCATGAGGACTAATTTGTAACTGTCTGAGATGAATTCTTAGATCACAAAGAAGTTTCTCACAAAGCTTCTTTCACATTTTGAAGTTATGATATTTCCCTTTTCAGCGTAGTCCTCAATGCGATGGAAAATACCTCTTCTCAGGTTCCTCAAAGACTGTGTTAATGGACTGTTCCAGGAAACATAAGTGTAACTCTATGAGATGAATTCACACATCACGAAGAAATTTCAAGGAAAGCTTCTTTCTAGTTTTCGTCTGAGCATATTTCCTTTGTCACCATAAGCTTCATTGCGCTGAGAACTATCAAATTTTAAATTTCAAGAAAACTGTGATAGCAAACTGATCACTGAAGAGAAACGTGTAACTCTGTGAGTTGCATTCATACATCGAAGTGCATTTTCCCAGAAGGCTTCTTTCCAGTTTTTATCTGAAGATATTTCTTTTTTCACCGTAGAACTCAATGAGCTCCCAACTGTGACTTTGCAGAATCCACGAGAACAGTGTTAGCAAACTGTTCCAAGAAGGGAAGGGTGGAACTCTGTGTGATGAAGTCACACATCAGAAAGCAATCTCTCAGAAAGCTTCTCTCTTGTTATTATCTGAGGATATTTCCTTTTTCACAATGGTCCCCAATGGGCTTCCAAATATTACTTTGCAGATTCCACGAAAAGAGTGTTAGCAATCTTCTTCCTGAAGAGTAAGTTGTAACTCTGTGAGATGAATTCACGGACTACAAAGAAGTTTCTCAGAAAAATTCTTCCATGTTTTGAACTGATGATATTTCCTTTATCAGCGTAGGCCTTAACGCGATAGAAAGTAGCCCTTCTCAGGTCCTTCAAATACAGTGTTAATGGACTTTTCCAGGAAACATAAGTGTAATTCTGTGAGATGAATTCACACATCACCAAGAAGTTTCTAAGAAACCTTCTGTCTAGTTTTCATCTGTGGATATTACCTTTGTCACCATAAGCTTCATTGCGCTAAGAAGTATCCCATTGCAGATTTCAAGAAAACTGTGTTAGCAAACTGATCACTGGAGACAAACGTGTAACTCTGCGAGTTGCATTCCTACATCGAAGTGCATTTTCCCAGAAGGCTTCTTTCCAGTTTTTATCTGAAGATATTTCCTTTTTCACCATAGACCTCAATGAGCTCCCAAATATCACTTTGCAGAATCCACATCAGTGTCAGCAAACTGTTCCAAGAAGGGAAGGGTGGAACTCTGTGTGATGAAGTCGCACATCAGAAAGCAATCTCTCAGAAAGCTTCTCTCTAGTTATTCTCTGAGGATATTTCCTTTTTCATCATGGGCCCCAATTGGCTCCCAAATATCCCTTTGCAGATTCCAAGAAAAGAGTGTTAGCAAACTGCTTCGTGAAGACTAAATTGTAACCCTGTGAGACGAATCAGAGGTCACAAAGATGTTTCTCAGAAAGCTTCCTTCACGTTTTGAAGCGATGATATTTCCTTTATCAGCGTAGGCCTGAATGCGATGGAAAGTAGCCCTTCTCAGGTTCCTCAAAGATAGTGTAAATGGAATCTTCCAGGAAACATAAGTGTAACTCTGTGAGAAGAATTCACACATCACCAAGGAGTTTCTAGTAAAGCTTTCAAGTTTCCATCTGAGCATAATTCCTTTGTCCCCGTAAGCTTCATTGTGCTAAGAAGTATCCCATTGCATATTTCCAGAAAACTGTGTTAGCAAACTGATTACTGAAGAGAAACGTGTAACTCTTTGAGTTGCTTTCATACATTGAAGTGCATTTTCGAAGAAGGGTTCCTTCCTGTTTGTATCTGAAGATATTTGCTTTTTCACTATAGCACTCAAAGAGCTCCCAAATATCACTTTGCAGAATCCATAACAGTGTTAGCCAACTCTTCCAGAAGGGAAGTGTGGAACTCTCCATGATGAAGTCACACATCAGAAAACAATCTCTCAGAAAGCTTCTCTCTACTTATTCTCTGAGGATATTTCGTTTTTCACCATGGACCCAATGGGCTCCCAAATATCACTTTGCAGATTCCACGAAAAGAGTGTTAGCAAACGGCTTCATGAGGGTTAAGTTGGAACATTGTGAGATGAATTCACAGATCCCAAAGAAGTTTCTCAGAAAGCTTCTTTCACGTTTTGAACTGATGATTTTTCCTTTATCAGCGTAGACCTCAATGCGATGGAAAGTAGCCCTACCCAGGTTCGTCAAAGACAGTGTTAATGGACTGTTATACATCGAAGTGCATTTTCCCAGCAGGCTTCTTTCCAGTTTTTATCTGACGATATTTCCTTTTGACCATAGCCCTCAATGAGCTACCAAATATCACTTTGCATAATCCATGACAACTGTGTTAGCAAACTTTTCCAAGAACGGAAAGGTGGATCTCCGTGTGATGAAATCAGACATCCGAAAGCAATCTCTCAGAAAGCTTCTCTCTAGTTATTCTCTGAAGATGTTTCGTTTTTCCCGATGGGCCTAAAGGGCTCTCAAATATCACTTTGCAGATTCCACGAAAAGACTGTTACCAAACTGCTTCATGCGGACTAAGTTGGAATTCTGTGAGATGAATTCACAGATCCCAAAGAAGTTTCTCATAAAGCTTCTTTCATGTTTTGAATTGATGATATTTCCTTTATCAGCATAGACCTCAATGTGATGGAAAGGAGCCCTTCTCCGGTTCCTCAAAGACAGTGTTTATGGACTGCTCCAGGAAACATAAGTGTAACGCCGTGAGATGAATTCACACATCACCAAGAAGTTTCTAAGAAAGCTTTTTTCTAGTTTTCATCTGAACATATTTCCTTTGTCTCCGTAAGCTTCATTGCGCTAAGTGTCCCATTGCAGATTTCAAGAAAACTGTGTTAGCAAACTGATCACTGAAGAGAAACGTGTAACTCTGTGAATTGCATTCATGCATTGAAGTGTATTTTTCCAGAAGGCTTCTTTCCTGTTTTTATCTGAAGATATTTCCTTTTCCCCCATAGCCCTCAATGAGCTCCGAAATATCACTTTGCATAATCCACGACAACAGTGTTAGCAAACTGTTCCAAGAAGGTAATGGTGGAACTCTGTGTGATGAAGTCCCACATCAGAAAACAATCTCTCAGAAAGCTTCTCTCTAGTTATTCTCTGAGGATATTTCCTTTTTCACAATGGGCTCCAAAGGGCTCCCAAATATCACATTGCAGATTCCACGAAAAGATTGTTAGCAAACTGCTTCATGAAGACGAAGTTGTAACTCTGTGAGAGGAATCCACAGATCACAAAGAAGTTTCTCAGAAAGCTTCTTTCACGTTTTGAATTTATGATATTTCCTTATCAGCGTAGACCTCAATGAGATGGAAAGTAGCCCTACCGAGGTTCCTCAAAGACAGTGTTAATGGACTGTTATACATCGAAGTGCATCTTCCCAGCAAGCTTCTTTCCAGTTTTTATCTGAAGATATTTCCTTATTCACCATAGCCTTCAATGAGCTCCCAAATATCACTTTGAAGAATAAACGACAACAGTGTTAGCAAACTCTTCCAAGAAGGGAAGGGTGGTACTCTGTTTGATGAAGTCACACATCAGAAAGAAATCTCTCCGAAAGCTTCTCCTAGCTATTCTCAGAGGATATTTTCTTTTCAAAATGGGCCCCAATGGGCCTCCCAAATGTCACTTTGCAGTTTCCACGAGAAGAGTGTTAGCAAACTGCCTCCTGAGGAATAAGTTATAACTCTGTGAGATGAATTCACACATCACCAAGAAATTTCTGAGAAAACTTCTTTCTACTTTTCATATGATGATAATTCCTTTGTCACCGTAAGCTTCATTGCGCTAAGAAGTATCCCATTGCAGATTTCAAGGAAACTGTGTTAGCAAACTGATCACTGATGAGAAACGTGTCACTATGTAAGATGCATTCACACATCGCAAAGCAGTTTCTAAGAAGACTTCTTTCTAATTTCCATCTGAGGATGTTTCCTTTGTCACCATAAGCTTTATTGCGCTAAGAAGTATCCTATTGCAGATTTCAAGAAAACTGTGATAGCAAACTGATAACTGAAGAGAAACGTGTAACTCTGTGAGTTGCATTCATACACCGATGTGCATTTTCCCAGAAGGCTTCTTTCCAGTTTGTATCTGAAGATATTTCCTTTTCACCATAGCACTCATTGAGCTCCCAAATATGACTTTGCAGAATCCACGACAACAGTGTTAGCAAACTGTTCCAAGAAGGAAAGGTTGGAACTT
This sequence comes from Rhinopithecus roxellana, assembly GCF_007565055.1. NCBI lineage: Eukaryota > Metazoa > Chordata > Mammalia > Primates > Cercopithecidae > Rhinopithecus > Rhinopithecus roxellana. The sequence goes on along the minus strand of NC_044562.1, from coordinate 20,370,941 downwards.
TGTGTGATGAAGTCACACATCAGAAAGCAATCTCTCAGAACGCTTCTCTCTATTTATTCTCTGAGGATATTTCCTTTTTCACAATGGGCCCCAAAGAGCTCCCAAATATCACTTGGCACTTTCCACGAAAAGACTGTTAGCAAACTGCCTCCTGAGGACAAAGTTGCAACTCTGTGAGATGAATTCACAGATCACAAAGAACAGACACATGAAAAAGACACATGAAAACAGACACATGAAAAAATGCTCATCATCACTGGCCATCAGAGAAATGCAAATCAAAACCACAATGAGATACCATCTCACACCAGTTAGAATGGCAATCATTAAGAAGTCAGGAAACAACAGGTGTTGGAGAGGATGTGGAGAAATAGGAACACTTTTACACTGTTGGTGGGATTGTAAACTAGTTCAACCATTATGGAAAACAGTATGGCAATTCCTCAAGGATCTAGAACTAGATGTACCATATGACCCAGCCATCCCACTACTGGGTATATACCCAAAGGATTATAAATTAGTCTACTACAAAGACACATGTACACGTATGTTTATTGCGGCACTATTCACAATAGCAAAGACTTGGAATCAACCCAAATGTCCATCTGTGACAGACTGGATTAAGAAAATGTGGCACATATACACCATGGGAATACTATGCAGCCATAAAAAGGAATGAGTTTGCGTCATTTGTAGGGACATGGATGCAGCTGGAAACCATCATTCTTAGCAAACTATCACAAGAAGAGAAAACCAAACACCGCATGTTCTCACTCATAGGTGGGAACTGAACAATGAGATCACTTGGACTCGGGAAGGGGAACATCACACACTGGGGTCTATCATGGGGAGGGGGGAGGGGGGAGGAGGGAGGGATTGCATTGGGGAGTTATACATGATATAATGATGAATTGATGGGTGCTGACGAGTTGATGGGTGCAGCATACCAACATGGCATAAGTATACATATGTAACAAACCTGCACGTTATGCACATGTACCCTAGAACTTAAAGTATAATAAAAAAAAAAAAAAGAAAAAAGAAAACTGTGTTATCCAACTGATCAGTGAAGAGAAACGTGTAACTCTTTGAGTTGCATTCATACATCGAACTGCATTTTCCCAGAAGGCTTCTTTCCAGTTTATATGAAGATATGTCCTTTTTCACCATAGCCTTCAGTGAGCTCCCAAATATCGCTTTGAAGGAACCACGACAACAGTGTTAGCAAACTGTTCCAAGAAGGGAAGGGTGGAACTCTGTGTGATGAAGTCACACCTCAGAAAGCAATCTCTGAGGATATTTCCTTTTTCACAATGTTCCCCAATGGGCTCCCAAATATCACTTTCGAATTCCACGGAAAGAGTGTTAGCAAACTGCTTCATGAGGCCTAAGGTGTAACTCTGTTAGATGAATTCACAGATCACAAAGAAGTTTCTCACAAAGCTTCTTTCACGTTTTGGACTGATGATATTTCCTTTATCAGCATAGGCCACAATGCGATGGAAAGTATCCCTTATCATGTTCCTCAAAGAGAGTGTTAATGGACTGTTCCAGGAAACAAAAGTGTAACTCTGTGAGATGAATTCACACATCACCAAGAAGTTTTTAAGAAAGCTTCCTTCTAGTTTTCATCTGAGGATATTTCGTTTGTCACCTTAAGCTTCATTGCGCTAAGAAGTATCCCAATGCAGATTTCAAGAAAACTGTGTTAGCAAACTGATCACTAAAGAAAAACGTGTAACTCTGTGAGTTGCATTCATACATCGAAGTGCATTTTCCCAGAAGGCTTCTTTCCAGTTTTTATCTGAAGATATTTCCCTTTTCACCATAGCCCTCAATGAGCTCCCAAATATCACTTTGCAGAATCCACGACAACAGTGTTAGCAAACTCTTCCAAGAAGGGTAGGGTGGAACTCTGTGTGATGAAGTCACACATCAGAAAGCAGTCTCTCAGAAAGCTTCTCTCTAGTTATTCTCTGCGGATATTTCTTTTTTCACAATGGGCCCCAATGTGCTGCCAAATATCACTTTGCAGATTCCACGAAAAGACTGTTAGCAAACTGCTTCATGAAGATTAAGCTCTAACTGTAAGATGAATTCTCAGATCACAAAATGTCTCTCAGAAAGTTTCTTTGACATTTTGAACTGATATATTTCCTTTATCAGTATAGGCCTCATGCGATGGAAAGTAGCAATTCTCAGGTTCCTCAAAGACAGTGTTAAAGGACTGTTCCAGAATCATAAGTGCAAATCGGTGAGATGAATTCAGACATCACCAAGAAGTTTCTAAGAAAGGTTCTTTCTAGTTTTCATCTGAGTATATTTCCTTTGTCCCCGAAAGCTTAATTGTGCTAAAAAGTATCCCATTGCAGATTTCAAGAAAACTGTGTTAGCAAACTGATCAGTGAACAGACACGTGTAACTCTGTGAGTTGCATTCATACATCGAAGTGCATTTTCCCAGAACGCTTCTTTCCAGTTTTTATCTGAAGATATTTCCTTTTTCACCATAGCCCTGAAAGAGCTCCCAAATATCACTTTGCAGAATCCACGAAAACAGTGTTAGCAAACTGTTCCAAGAAGGGAAGGGGTGGAACTCTGTGTAATGAAGTCACACATCAGAAAGGAATCTCTCTGAAAGCTTTCTCGTTAGTCTTATGTGACAATATTCCTTTTTCACCTGGGCCCCTATGGGCTCCCAAATATCAGTTTCCAGATTACACGAAAAGAGTGTTAGCAAACTGCTTCTGAAGTCTAAGTTATAAGTCGGTGAGATGAACTCACAGAAAGAAAGAAGTTTCTCAGAAAGCTTCTTTCACGTTTTGAACGGATGAAATTGCCTTTATCAGCCTAGGACTCAAAGCGATCCAAGGAAGCCCTCTCAGGTTCCTCAAAGACAGTGTTAATGGACTGCCCACGAAACCATAAGTGTAGCTCTGTGAGATGAATTCACACATCACCAAGAAGTTTCTAAGAAAGCTTCTTTCTAGGTTATATCTGTGGATGTTTCCTTTGTCAACGTAAAGTTCATTGCGCTATGAAGTATCAAATTGCAGATTTCCAGAAAACTGTGTTAAAAAACTGATCACTGAAGAGAAACTTGTAACTCTATGAGTTGCATTCACTCATGGCAATGCAGTTTCTCAGAAGGCTTCTCTTATTATGTGAGGATATTTCCTTTTTCACCGTAGTCCTGAATGAGCTCCCAAATATAACTTTGCAGAATCCACGACAACGGTGTTAGCCAACTGTTCCAAGAAGGGAAGGGTGGAACTCTGTGAGATGAAGTCACAATTCAAAAAGCAATTTCTCAGAAAGCTTCTCTCTAGTTATTATGTGAGGATATTTCCTTTTTCACCATGGGCCCCTTTGGGCTCCCAAATATCACTTTCAAGATTAGAAGAAAAGAGTGTAAGCAAACTGCTTTCTGAAGTCTAAGTTATAAGTCTATGAGATAAACTGACAGATCAGGAAGAAGTTTCTCAGAAAGCTTCTTTCACGTTTTGAACGGATGAAATTTTCTTTATCATAGTAGGCCTCAATGCGATCCAAGGAAGCCCTTCTCAGGTTCCTCAAAGACAGTGTAAATGGACTGCTGCACGAAACATAAGTGTAACAATGTGAGATGAATTCACACATCACCAAGATGTTTCTAAAAAGCTTCTTTCTAGTTTTCATCTGAGGATATTTCCTTTGTCACGTAAGCTTCATTGCGCTAAGAGTTATCCCATTGCAGATTTCCAGAAACTTAGTTAGCAAAATGATCACTGATTATTAAGTCATGCTGCTATAAAGACACATGACCCGATGTGTTATTGCGGCACTATTTCACAATAGCAAAGACTTGGAATCAACCCCAATGTCCATCGTGACAGACTGGATTAAGAAAATGTGGCACATATACACCATGGGAATACTATGCAGCCTTAAAAGGATGAGTTCGTCCTTTGTAGGGCACATGGATGCAGCTGGAAACCATCATTCTAGCAAACTATCACAGAACAGACAACCAAACACCGCATGTCTCACTCATAGGTGGGAACTGAACAATGAGATCACTTTGGACGGAAGGGGAACATCACACACTGGGGTCCTATCCTGGGGAGGGGGAGAGGAGGGAGGGCTGCATTGGAGATTAAGATATAATAGATATATTGTATGGTGCATCGACAGGTTGATGGGTGCAGCCACACACCACACTGGCAAGTATATCATATTCTGTGGGGGGGTCACCAAACCTCGCACGTTGTGCACACTTCTACCCTAAACACTTAACGTGTCATAATAAACAAACGGAAAGACGAAAAGAAAACGAAGCAAGACGCAGGCAAAAACGAAAGAGACAGAGCGCGGAGATGATCGAGAATTAACTATACGCAAAAATATAAAATAAAGAAAAGGAAGGAGGAAGAAAAAGAAAGAAAGAAAGAGCAAAAAAGAAAAGAAAGTGAAAAGAAAGAGAAAAAGCAAAGACACGCCGATAACGAAGAAAGAAAGAAAAAAGAAAAGAAAGAAAGAAAAGAAAGCAGAAAGAAGAAAGAAAGAGAAGATAGAAGAAAGAGGAACGAAAGAAGCGAGAAGGAAAGAAGAAAGAAAGAACGACCGAAAGAACAGAAGAAAGAAGAAAGAAAAGAAAGCACGGACGAACCAGAATAGAAAAAGAAGAAAGAAGAACAGAAAGAACGAAAGAGGAAAGAAGAGGAGAAAGACAAGGAGAGGAGGTGAGGAGGAGAGAGACCGAAAGCAAGCCACCTGGAAATTTATCATGTGAGTACAGCATTTGGAACAACATTTTAAAGAATCTTTACATATTATTCTGATAAACCACGCAAGCATCGGGATAATCGTCCCTTTTTCTTCAAAAAGAATGAAACAGAACAAAACAAAAGCGATTTGGTCGAGAGAGACATTTCCTAAACCCTTAAAAATGGAGCTCAATTTTATTTTCATCCTCAAAATACTGTTTCAGGAATTTCAGAAAACAGATATTGTCTTCTACCCACTTTCATTTTCTTTTATCTTTTTTTTTTCCTGTATTTTTCTTTTTCATCACATGAATTCAGGCAAACTAGGGAAACCTAGCCAATTATGAGATCAGTCTTCTTTTGCCCCCTGCAAGACGGTTGAGTTTCTGAAGCTCCAGAGTACACTGTGACTCTCTGGACAAGACTGGTACCCACGATGTGAGAGCCCTATCCATAGCTTCAGATAGACCTAGGTGCTCTCACATCCTCCTCCAAGATCTGGGCATCAGTTCTGGTTTTCACACCACCCTGATACCCACCCCTCTTTATCCCTAAGGACAGAATATACCATAAGCCCTTCTTCAAACCTGCAGCCTAACAGCCCTCATAGTCAAGATTGTTTTTACTGTGCAGTCATCTACTAAGCGCTCATCTTCGTGTAGTCTTTTCCAGCCTCTGGCTACAGCACCTTCCCCCACAATTGCTAGAGCTATTCATGTGTTCATTCATGCATTTTTCACTACTTTGTTAATTCAACAAGTATTTGGAGACTCACTTGTTTATCCAACTCTGTGACAGGTAGTCTGTCATGAGTAAGAAGTTACTCTTCATTTCTTCATGAGGGAATGTAATAGAGGGTCAGGTTAATCAAATAATCTTACAAAAATGTGTAAAAATTTTTGATGAGTGTTAGAACAGAGATAGCCAAGTTTCCAGAGACACTCTAGACTCTTCACCCCATTCCTTTCAACAGATTTTACATTCATCTCTGTCTTTCCAAGCTTCATTCATTTGTGAATTTTCACTTTCCATAAACCCTTCACAATGATTTAGAATGTTCACACATCTTTAAATCAACTGATTATCTTCCTATATTCTTAGATCTATGAGGTCCACCCTTTGAGTATCCAGTATCTTGTCTCCCATCCAAATATAACTCTGGTAGTCTGAACCCAACAAAATGCCTGTAACACTAGTTCTCAAAGTGTGGTACCTAGATCATCCGCAGCATCACCACTTGGCAACTTGTGAGAAACACAGATATCAGGATCTCTCCTTAAACCTACTGACTCAGAAAATGTGGAGATGGGGCAGACCAATCTGTGCTATAAGAAGCTCTCCAGGTGATTCTGACAAATGCTAAAATTTGAATGCTTCATATAAGACAGGAGCTCTAGCATATAGAATACTCAAGATAAATTATTCTTAAGACATAGTGTCATATTGACTTCATGGTTTTAATTCTGAATGAACTACCATGTAAATGACAATCCCAGTGGTTTAGTATGACCAGAGTTTTTTCCTTTTTGGGGGTCGGGGCAGGGAAAGGATGCTCAATCGAGTATCTTATTCTACATAATGGATTTGCAAGTTTCAAGAGTAAAGGTTTGTTTTCAATAGTACTTTTTCCTACCTCATCTTTACAACTCCATTCCTACACCTCTCCTCGGTAATGTTTAGCTCATTTGGAAAGAAAACCAGTGTCCCACACAGACTCAAGGCATTAAAATTTCATTTCTTAGAAGTATATTCAAGTTTAAAAAGAATAGGAAAATATACAAGCATTCAAAAGAACTGGAAAATTATAAACAATCATGTAAATCATAAACAATCATAGAAAACAAACACCTATTCTCTGGCTGGGGTCATCTTCTGAACTCTGTGAGGCTGAGGATGTCCTTAGGACCTCAGTACTCAAAAATGAAACCATTTGATCTGACAGATTTCTAGTTCCTCCTCGTGATGGACAGATAACAGGCCCTGAGAAATGAACAGTCTTCTGATAGTATTTAGCTGCCAATTTCTGACATTTTCCAGGAAACCGAAAGTTTGGTTTCAATTAGAAGGACCAAACCTCAACTATATTGAGATGGCTAATGGCTGAGCCAATCTTTTAATGTTTCCTTGTTTTCATTGGAAAATTAATAAAATGCAGTCATAAAAAAATGAGAAAATGATGGGCACTCACTACAGAGAAATGAAAACCGGCATGTTGTGTTTGTTCCCATGGGGTGGTTTTTATGGTTAGGGAGATGGGGAAATGGCAAAGCTAGCTAACTCAGTTGTCCAACCTGGCAGGCCTTTGAAATTTTGTCTTCTTTTAGTTATTTATTTGTTTATATGCATTTTTAATTTTATTATCCAATATAAAGGCCCATTTTAACATGAAAGCATAGTTGATTTAAATTCATGTGTATGAGAAACTGTTGCGTCTTAGTTCTGCCATTAAGTTTTATGTTATATCATTATTTATTTTATTTACTATTTATTGGAACTATATACAGGAGATAATGAGCCTTAAGCTTCAGGACCCTCTTTTGCACATGGTCATGGGACAAGGCTAATAATGTGTTCACTGTGTCATGAGTTTTTGTAAACTTTGCAAAACTATGAAATTTCTGTGTTCCTTTAAATTCAACTGATCACCTAAAATTGCGCAGGCTTAAGCTTCACAAATCCTGGCTCTCCTCTTCTCCACCTGCATAAATACCGTATATAACTCAGAAGGTAGATAAAGACATAGGTAGATAAACACACTATTTCCAATCTCTCATTATTATGAAAAATGTGATGACTATGTATATTATTTTGATAGGGATGCCATAAGAAAGAACTACAAATTGGGTGGTTCACACAACAGGAATTCATTGTCTTACAATTCTGGGGTTTAGATGTCATAAATCAAGATGCTGGCAGGGTTTTTCCTTTTTTTTTTTTTTTTTGGAGGACGGGAGTTGTGAGGGTGAATCCATGCCTTCCTCCTAGCTCCTGCTGGTTTGCTAGCAATCCGTGTTGTTCTTTGGCTTCTGGCAACATTACTCCAGTCTTTCCATGGCATTCCCCCTCTGTGTGTGCCTCTTTCCAAATTTGTTATTTATATAATAAGGACACAGGTCACACTGGATTGGGGGCTCCTTCTATTTTAATATGACTTCATCTTACCTAATTAAATCTGCAACAACCCTATTCCACATAAGGACACATTCTGAAGTACCGGGGTTTAAGACTTAAACATACATTTGGGGAAGACTCAGTGGAACCCGTCTCACTAAATGGGCTAGATACTTTCCGTTTTTCCCTCTGGATCAACTCTCCAGCCTTTTCTGTAATGAAGGACTGCACGCACATGCTCGCTTGTCATCCACGTCACCTGGCTTCAGTCAATGGGGAGCACTGGCTGGAGATTGGAGAGTTACCATTCTCCAAAGGCGATGCCTCTTCCTTGACTTTTTTCCTGAAGAGTCATCCTGAACCAAAAGTTAAGAAACAATTTCCCCCAGCTCTGTATTTTCATACTACTTTCTTGTATATAACAATCTCCTTTACGTTAGATTTCATTTTTGTGTAAATTATGAGGTAGTGGTCCATCTAATTTTTTTCTATATGGCTAATAGTTGACTCATCATTATTTATTTATTTATTAACTTTTAATTGCATTTCTTTCATTCTGAATGTATTTCTGTGCCTTACATATTGGTTTCTTCAGTTTCCTCTGGAATATCTTTCTCTTCTGATTTTGTTTATTTTCAGGCAAGATCATCTCCATGTGGCAGGGGGAGCTCCTGGATGGGTTAATCCAACCATGAGCTTTGTAAGTCTGGCAGGGCATCTTGGGAGCTTTGTTCACCTGGATATGCTCAATGGCCAAAGGATCTACATTGAAACCCCTAGGTTCAGACTTATTTTCCTCATTGTTAAGCATGTGCAGCAAAAATTCAGCATTCTTTTTGGGCCACTGACTGTGTGTCTAGCCCCAGTGTTTGGCTTGGGCACACCTCCCAACTCCACCATTGTAACACTGGAATAGTACAGACTGTTTCTATACAGTGACATCTTTCGGATATTTGATGGCTTTTAGTATATGCATACCCTTGGTGGTATGGGCAGTTTCATGGGTGTTCTTAGAGTGAACACGAAGATTTGAACCTCTTGATTTGCATGATTTTGTGGGATTTTCTTGGTTAAGCGAATAGTGGACCATTTTCACAGATCACTTCAAGCCACTCAGGGAAGAGCCCATCATCCTTTACACAGTTCTCACCTTCTAATTTGAAGTGCTACCATATACAAATATAACGTGTGTGTGTATAAATACATAATGTGTATATATATATGTGTATATATGTGCTACACCAATGAAAAAGTTTTTTCTATTTCTTTTGGTTTCATATTTGTGTGTGTGTGATAAGGTACTATAAAATAAATTATGTCCCCCCTTCAAAATTTGTAGGTTGAAGCTCTAACTCCCAAAGTTAGGGTCTTTGGGAGATGATTAGGTTTAGATGAAATAATGATATTAGGGACCTCATGATGGGATTAGTGCCCTTATAAGAGGAGACACCAGAGAGCTTGATTTCTTCCTCTCTCTGCAATATCAGGACCCAGTGAGAAGGAAGCCATGAGCATACCAGGAAGAGATTCCTTATTAGGAACAAAATTGGCCAGCACCTTGACCTCAGACTTCCCAAGAAGTCTCCAGAACTATGAGAAATAAATTTCTACTGTTTAAACCATTCAGGCTGTGATATTTCATTATGACAGCTCAAGCTAAGTAGGGCAAATTTTGGTACAAGAAGTGGGATGTTGTTGTAACAAACAGCTGAAAATATGGAAGAGGCTTTAGAACTGGGTAATGGGTAAAGTCTGAGAGAGTTTTGAGGTGCATGTCAGAAATATAAATGTTAATAGTGATTCTAGTGATGGCTCAGAAAGAAAAGAGGAGAGCTGGTGAGAAAGTTTTCATCTTAGAGACTATGTAAGTAATCATGAAAAGTGTGGTGATATAAATATGGATGTTGAAGGATGTTCTAGTGATGTCTGATGGGAATGAGGAAGAGTTTATTGGGCAGTGTAGAAAAGGTAATCTTTGTTGTGAAATGGCAAAGAACTTGGCTAAGTGGCATTTATGTACTGGGGTTTTGTGGAATTATAACTTATAAGCAATAAAATTGAGTATTTAGCTGAGGGTATTTCCAAGCACAGTGTTGAAGGAGTGGCTTGGTTCCTCCTGGCTGTTTATAGTAGAATGCAAAAATAGAGAAATAAATTAAAGAAGGAATTATTAAGCAAAAATGGTTCAGAACTGGAAGATTTGGAAAATTCTCAGCCTGCCTGTGTTGCAAAAAATGAGAAAGCTTTTTCTGAAGAGAATATAAAGGGTGTGGCTGAATAACCATTCAAGATGATTAGTGTGGGTATGAACCATGGATCTAATCAGCCATATCAGCAGTGGCTTAGAATAGAGATTCCATTTTGCCAGCAGAAACACTACCAGCCGCCACTAAAGATAACAGAAAAGGGGGTGAATGAAGGAAGGCTGTCAGACTTCTTGGATTGGACAGGATGGGATGATAGAGCTACTTGGCTATGAACATGTGCTATTTTTCAAGAAGACAGAAAAGTAGACCAAAGGAAATTCAGAGACCATCATAGCCACCATCTTGGTTTCAACAGATTAGAAATCTTCTATTCAAATCTGTGGAGGCAGGTCTGCCTGAAAGATCCTGGGGTACACAACTGCCCAGAAGAGATTTGAGAGCATGACTATGCCCAGAAGAGCCTTGGATGCAAAAAGACCCTTACCCAGCAGGCCTTGCAGGTATAACCTTACAACTTGGCAGAGCCTCAGGAGTGGAACTGTCACCCCAACACATCCAGAAGGCAGGGCATCAAGCCAAAGAAGATTATTTTCAAACATAAAGATATAATGGAATTTGCCTTGAAAGGTTTTGGACCCTGCTTGGGATCAATTACCCATTTTTTTCCTCATCTCTCCCTTTTGGAATAGGAATATTTATATTCTATATCTGCCCATTATTATATTTTGGAAGCATATAACTTGTGCTTGTCTTGTGTCACAGGTTTACAGCTGGAGAGAAATTTCTCCTCAGGGTAAATTGTGTCTCGAGTGTAACAGACTGGGTGGCTTCAACAACAGACATTTACTTTTTCATGATGCTGGAGGCTAGAAGTTTGAGATCAGGACACCAGCATGGTCAGGTTCTGGTGAAGGCTCTTTTCCTGGCTTATGGATTATTACCTTCTCACTGTGTCCTGATATGGCTGAAAGAGAAAGCTCTCTGGTGTCTCTTCTTATAAAGGCACTAATCTCATAAGGTTGCTGCTTTCATGATCTCATCTAAATCCAATTACCTGCCAAAAGCCCCATCTTCAAATGCTACTCCATTAGGTGTTAGGGCTTCAATATATGAGTTGTGGGGGTCACAAAATTCAATTCACAAGACTTTGTTTTTCTTTTGCCATATCTTTGTATATATGCTATACTTAATCATTTTTAATTTTATACTGAGTACAATGTGTTTCTTAAAGTGTGGTTTCTTAACCACATGTTTCTCTCTATGGTTCTTAAAATGTGGTTTGCAGAATACTGGTGTTTCCTGAGAAAATTTTTAGGAGATCTGCAAGGTCAAAACTATTTTGATAATAATGCTGAAATTTTTTTATCTTTTGCTGTTTTTGTGTTGGTGCTGATGTTGCAAAAGCAATGGTGAGTATAATTGCTTATGTCTTAGCATGAATTTAGGAAATATCACCACAATGTACTAGTAGTCATTGAAGCCTTCACAGCCACAAGCTCACAGTTTCAAAAACTTCCCAGTTTTAGTTTTCCATAAGATATGTATATGTGTGTGTATATATATAATTTTTTTTGAGACAGGGCCCTTGCTCTGTCACCCAGGCTGGAGTGCAGTGGCATGATCACAGCTCATTGAAGCCTCAACCTCCTGGTCACAACCAATCCTCCCAGCTCAGCCTCCCAAGTACTTAGGACTACCAGCATGCACCAGCGCACCTGGCTAGATGTTCTTAATAAAGCAGAAATTATGGTTAATTTTTATTAAATTTTGTTCTTTGAGTACATAGCTTTACAATCCTCTGCATAATGAAATAGGAATTACACATAAGGCACATCTGCTGAATATGAAAATATAATGGTCATCTCAAAGAAAATAAGCTCCTTATTAATGGAATATCATTTTTACATTGAAATAACTGATGGCGAAACTGAGTATATTAGTCCATTTTCACACTGCTATAAAGAACTGAGACTGAGTTACTTAAAGGAAAGATATTTTATTGAGTCACTATTCCTCATGGCTGAGGAAGCCTCAGGAAACTTACAATTTGGTGGAAGGAGAAGGGGAGGCAGGCACCTTCTTCACGAGGTGGCAGGAAAGAGAGAGAATGAGGGGGGAACTGCTAAACACTTTTAAACCATCAAATCTTGCGAGAAATCACTTGCTATCATGAGAACAGCATGGGGGAAGCTGCCCCCATGATTCAATCACCTCCCATCAAGTCTCTCCTTTGAGATGTGGAGATTACAATTCAAGAGGAGATTTGGTTAGGCATGCAGAACCAAACAATATCATTCTGCCCCTGGCCCCTCCCAAATCTCACGTCCTGTTCACATTTCAAAATGCAGTTATGCCTTCCCAACATTCCCCCAAAGTCTTAACTTGTTCCAGCATTAACTCAAAAGTCCAAGTGCAACATCTCATCTGAGACAAAGGAAGTCTCTTCTACCTATGAACCTGTAAAATGAAAAACAAGTTAGTTACTTCCAAGATACAATGGAGACAGGCATTGGGTGAATTCTCTGGTTCCAAATGGGAAAAATTGGCCAGAACAAAGTGCATATAGGCCCTATGCAAATCTGAAACCCAGTGGGGCAATCATTAAATCTTAAAACTCTGAAATGATTTCCTTTGACTTCATGTCTCACACCCCGGGCATGCTGACATAAGCGTTGGGCTCCGAAGGCCTTAGACAATTCCATCCCTGTGGCTCTGCAGGGTACAGCCATCAGGGGTGCTTTCACAAACTGGCATTGCATGCCGGCTGCTTTTCCAAATGCATGGTGCAAACTGTTAGTGGATCTACCATTATGGGGTCTGGAGAATGGTGGTCCTTTTCTCCCAGTTCCATTAGGCAGTACTCCAGCGGGAACTCTCTGTGGGGGCACTAATCCCACATTTCCCCTTTGCATTGCCCTAGTAGAGGTTCTCCATTAGGGCTCCATTCCTGCAGCATACTTCTGCTTGAACATCCAGGCATTTCCATACACCCTCTGAAATCTAGGCAGAGGCTCCCAAATCTAAATTTTTGCCTTCTGTGCACCCACAGGCCCCAAACCACATGGAAGCCACCAAGGCTTGGAGCTTATACCATCTGAAGCTAATGCCCAAGGTGTGCCTTGACCCCTATTAGCCATAGCTGGCGCTGGATGGTGGGGATACAGGGCACCATGTCCTGAGGCTGAACAGAGCAGTGGGACCCTGGGCCCGGTCCACAAAACCATTTTCTCCTCCTAGGCCTGCAGGCCTGTGATGGGAGGGGCTGCCATGAAGATCTCTGATGTGCCCTGGAGACATTTTCCCCATTGTCTTGGCTATTAACATTCATGTCCTTGTTACTTATGGAAATTTCTGCAGCTGTGGCTTAAATTCCTCCCCAGAAAATGTTTGTTTGTTTTTTCCTTACTACGTGGTCCTGCTACAAATTCCCTTTTAAACATAAGTTCCAATTTCAGACCATCTCTTAGTGAATATATATGACTATATGTTTTCAGAAAAAGCCAGGTCACATACTGAATGCTTTGCTGCTTAAAGAATTTCTTCTGCCAGATACCTTGTATTAGTCTGTTTTCAAACTGTTGATAAATACATGCCTGAGGCTGGGAAGAAAAAGAGGTTTAATGGATTTACAGTTCCACAAGGCTGAGAAGGCCTCACAATCATGGTGGAAGGCAAGGAGAAGCAAGTCACTTCTTACATGGATGGCAGCAGTCAAGGAGAGAGAGGTTGTGCAGGGAAATTCCTGTTTTGAAAACCATCCCATATCATGAGACTTATTCACTATCACGAGAACAGCATGAGAAAGACCTGCCCCCATGATTCAATTACCTCCTATCAGGTTCCTTCCATGACATGTGGGAATTGTGGGAGTTACAGTTCAAGATGAGATTTGAGTGGGGCACAGCCAAACCATATACCCTAAATCATCTCACTCAAGTTTAATGTTCTACAGATCTTTAGGGAAGGGGAAAGATGCTGCCAGTCTATTTGCTAAAGCATAGCAAGAGTCACCTTTACTCCAGTTCCCAATTAGTTCCTCATCCATCTGATACCACCTCTGCTTCACTATCCATATCACTATCAGCACTGTGTGCTGTGCTTCACTATCCATATCACTATCAGCACTTTGATCAAAACCATTCAACAAGTCTCTAGGAAATTCCAAGCTTTCCCACATCTTCCTGCCTTCTTCCAAGCCTTCCAACCTGTTTCAACCTCTGCCCATTACCCTGTTCCAAAGTTGCTTTCACATGTTCAGGCATTTTAATAGCAGTGACCCAAACTCCCAGTACTAATTCTCTTTATTAGTCCATTTTTCATGCTGTTATAAAAATAATTGAGACTGGTTAATTAATGAAGAAAGAGGTTTAATTGATTCACAGTTCTACATGGCTGAGGAGGTCTCAGGAAACTTACAATCATGGCAGAATGTGAAGGGGAAGATGCCTACCATCTTCACAGGGTGGCAGGAGAGAGACAGAAAGCAAGAGGGGAACTACCAAACACTTTTAAACCATCAGATCTCATGAGAACTCAGTCACTATCATGAGATCAGCATGGGGGAACCTGCTCCCATGATCCAATCCCTTCCTACTGGGTCCCTCCCTCAACATGTGGGGATTACAATTCAAGATGAGATTTGAGTAGGGACACAGAGCCAAACCATATCACTAAGGTTATTCATATTTGGGAATTTTGCAGATATTTTCTCAAAAATGAATTAAGTGAGCCTGTCATATCAAGGAAGGTAATTGACAACACTTGTCAATAATAAAATTCAAATTTGCAAGTCAAAATTACAACTATGGAAAATCTTTATCTACCATTCTGAGCTTGACATCTTCCCAACACTTACTGACTTCATGATGAGTTAAGTGGTATGTTGACAATATAATTTCTTAATATCACACAATAAAGTATGTCAACATTTAAAAGATCTACATAACTGGTGAACCAAATGAGCAATTCATGATATTATAAAGTCAAGTAAGATTCATTCAAAGGGTGAGGTAGACCAATGGATCTTCTGTACTACAGTAAGAGAAGTTCATTGTTGTGGATTTATATTCCACACACCATCCTCTAGGAAACTGCTTTTCAAGTTTTGTCATATTAAAGAAGTTTTTCCACAATTATTTGAATAAGCTTATAGTAAAATACTATTCCAACTACATATCTGTGTGAGGTCAAATTTTCTTCATATACTTCAACCAAAACCGTATCTCAACAGAAATAGATATAGAATCTAACTTTTTTTCCATTAAGACAGACATTAAAAGATTTAAACATGTAAAATAGTATCACTCTTCTCACTAATTTTTTTGGGGGGATGAAAAATACAGTTATACTTTATTAACATTTTTATATTTATGCTAAAAATCAATGAGTCTATTATTAATTTTAAATACATTGATAAATGTATTTAAATCACTTGTTTTTTTATCTCTAATATGATAAATATCGGTAGATACAGCCCACAGAAACAGAAGTCATTTGATATTCTTA
>NC_044562.1:17308382-17375248 GCF_007565055.1 Rhinopithecus roxellana | reverse complement strand
ACCCAGAGAGAAAGGCGGGTTACCCACAAAGGAACCCATCAGACTAACAGCAGATCTCTCAGCAAAACTCTACAAGCCAGAAGAGAGTGGGGCCAAATCAACGTTCTTAAAGAAAGAATTTTAAAACCCGAATTTCCATATCCACCAAACTAAGTTTCATCAGTTGAAGGAGAAATAAAATCCGTTTACAGAAGCAAATCCGCTTAAGATTTGTCACCACCAGGCCCCCTTACAGAGACCCTGAAGGAAGCCCTAAACATGAAGGAACAACGCGTACCAGCCATCACAAAAACATGCCAAAATGGTAAAGATCATCGAGGCAGGAAGAAACTGTCATCAACTACGAGCAATAACCATTAATATCATAAGGCAGGATCACGTTCACACATAACAATATTAACCTTAAATGTCAATGGACTAAATGCTCCAATTACAAGACACAGACTGGCAACTGGATATAATTCAACAGGAAGAGCTAACTCTCCTAATATATAGGCACCAATACAAGAGCACCCAGATTCATAAAGCAAGTCTAGAGACTTACAGGAGACTTAGACTCCCATACAATAATAATGGGAGACTTCAACACTCCGCTGTCAACATTAACAGATCAACGAGACAGAAAGTTAACAGGATATCCAGGATTGAACTCAATCTCTGCACCAGCGGACTTAATAGACATCTATAGAACTCTCCACCCAAATCAACAGAAATACATTCTTCTCAGCAACCACATCGCACTTATTCCAAAATTGACCACATAATTGGAAGTAAGCACTCCTCGCCAATGTAAAAAACAAGAATTATAAACAAACTGTCTCTCAGACCACAGTGCAATCAAACTAGAACTCAGACTAAAAACTCATCAAACCGCTCACTACATGGAAACTGAACAACCTGCGCCTGATGACTACCGCCCTTAAGATTTTTTCCTTCATTTCAACTTTGGTGAATCTGGCAATGATGTGTCTTGGAGTTGCTCTTCTGGAGGAGTATCTTTGTGGCGTTCTCTGTATTTCCTGAATTTGAATGTTGGCCTGCCCTACTAGGTTGGGGAAGTTCTCCTGGATGATATCCTGAAGAGTGTTTTCCAACTTGGTTCCATTTTCCCCCTCACTTTCAGGCACCCCAATCAGACGTAGATTTGGTCTTTTTACGTAATCCCATACTTCTTGCAGGCTTTGCTCATTTCTTTTTCTTCTTTTTTCTTTTGGTTTCTCTTCTCGCTTCATTTCACTCATTTGATCTTCAATCGCTGATACTCTTTCTTCCAGTTGATCGAGTCGGTTACTGAAGCTTGTGCATTTGTCACGTATTTCTCGTGTCATGGTTTTCATCTCTGTCATTTCTTTTATGATCTTCTCTGCATTAATGAGTCTAGCTGTCAATTCTTCCACTCTTTTTTCAAGATTTTTAGTTTCTTTGCGCTGGGTACGTAATTCCTCCTTTAGCTCTGTTAAGTTTGACGGACTGAAGCCTTCTTCTCTCCTCTCGTCCAAGTCATTCTCTGACCAGCTTTGATCCGTTGCTGGCGATAGGCTGCGCTCCTCAGTTGCAAATGCAGAAATCACCGGTCTTCTGTGTCGCTCGCGCTGGGAGTTGGAGACTGGAGCTGTTCCTATTCGGCCATCTTGCTCCGCCTATATCTATATTTTACACCTATATCTATTATGTCGATTATGTCTATACTTTATACCTATATCTATTATATCTATTATGTCTATATTTTATACCTATATCTATTATTTCTATATTTTATACCTATATCTATTGTATCTATTATGTCTATATTTTATACCTATAAGTATTATGTCTATATTTTATACCCATATCTATTATAACTATTATGTCTATATTTTAGAACTATATCTATTATATCTATTATGTCTATATTTTATTCCTACATCTATTGTGTCTATATTTTATATCTCTATTATATGTATTATTTCTATATTTTCTACCTATACCTATTATACCTATTATGTCTATATTTAATACCAATATCGGTTATATCTATTATGTCTATATTTTATACCTATACCTATTGTGTCTATATTTTATACATATATCTATTATGTCTATTATGTCTATATTTTATACATACGTTTATTATGTCCATATTTTATACCTATATCTATTACATGTATTATGTCATTATTTTATACCTATATCTATTATATCTATTATGTCTATATTTTATTCCTATATCTATTGTGTCTATATTTTATACCTCTATTATATGTATTATTTCTATATTTTCTACCTATACCTATTATAGCTATTATGTCTATATTTAATACCTATATCGGTTATATCTATTATGTCTATATTTTATACCTATACCTATTGTGTATATATTTTATACATATATCTATTATGTCTATTATGTCTATATTTTATACATACGTTTATTATGTCCATATTTTATACCTATATCTATTACATGTATTATGTCATTATTTTATACCTATATCTATTATATCTATTATGTCTATATTTTATACCTATATCTATTATATCTATAATGTCTATATTTTATACCTATATCTATTATATCTAATATGTCTGTATTTTATACGTATATCTATTATGTCTATTATGTCTATATTTTATACCTATATCTATCTATATCTATTATGTGTATATTTTATACCTATATCTATTATATCTATTATGTCTCTATTTTATACCTATATCTATTATATCCATAATGTCTATATTTTATATCTATATCTCTTATACGTCTTATGTCTATCTATTATACCGATATCTATTATATCGATTATGTCTGTCTTTTATACCTATGTCTGTTATATCTATTATGTCCATATTTTATACCTATATCTATTATATCTATTATGTCTATATTTTATACCTATATCTATTATAGCTATATTTTATATCTATATCTATTATATCTATATTTTATACCTATATCTATTATATCTCTATTTTATACAAATATCTATTATATCTGTTATGGCTATATTTTATACCTGTATTTATTGTATCTATTATGTCTATATGTTATACCTATACCTATTATATCTATTATGTCTATATGTTATACTTATATTTATTATACGTATTATGTCTATCTTATATACCTATATCTATTACATCTATTATGTCTATATTTTATACCTACGTCTATTATGTCCATATTTTATACCTATATCTATTACATCTATTATGTCTATGTTTTATACCTATATCTGTCTATATTTTATACCTATATCTATTGTATATATTATGTCTATATTTTATACGTATATGTTTTATATCTGTTATGTGTTTATTTTATGAGTATATCTATTATATCTAATATATCTATACTTGATAACTATATCTATTATGTCTATATTTTATACCTATATCTATTATATATATTATGTCTATATATTATACCTGTATCTGTTATATCTATTATGTCTATATATTATACCTATATCTATTATAACTATTATGTCTATATTTTATAAATATATCTGTTATATCTATTCTGTCTATATTTTGTACCTATATCTATTATGTCTATATTTAATACCTATATCTATTATATCTAATATATGTATATTTTATGCCTATATCTAATATATCTTATGTCTATATTTCATACCTGTATCTATTATATCTATTATGGATATATTTTATGCCTATATCTATTATATCTATATTTTATACCTCTAACAATTATATCTATTGTATCTATATTTTATATATATATATATCTATTATAACTATCTTTTATACCTATATTTCTTATATCTATATTTTATGCCTGTATCTATTATACCTATTATATTTATATTTTCTAAATATGTCTATTATATCTATATTTTTTACGTATATCTATTATATCTATTATATCTATATTTTATACCTTTATTTATTATATCTATATTTAATAGCTTTGTCTATTATATCTTTTATGTCTATAATTTATACCTATGTCTATTATGTCTATATTTTATATTTATATCGATTATATCTATTATGGGTATATTTTATAACTCTATCAATTATATCTATTATGTCTTTATTTTACACCTCTATTATATCTGTTATGTCTATATTTTATAACTATATCTATTGTATCTATTATGTCTATATTTTATACCTATATCTATTATAACTACTATGTCTATATTTTATACCTATATCTATTATATCTCTTATGTCTATATTTTATACCTACATCTATTATGTCTATATTTTATACAAATATCCATTATATCTATTATGTCTATATTTTATATCGTTATCTATGATATCTATTATGTCTCTATTTTATACCTATATCTATTATATCTATTATGTCTATATTTCATACCACTATTTATTATATCCACTATATTTTATACCTATATCCATTATATCTATTATATCCATATTTTATACCTATATCTATTATAACTACATTTTATACCTACATCTATTATATCTGTGTTTTATACGTGTATCTATTATATCTATATTTTATACCTGTATCTATTATATCTATTATGTCTATATTTTATACTTATATCTATTATATCTATTATGTCTATATTTTATACCTATATTTATTATATCTATATTTTATACCTATATCTATTATATCTTCTGTCTACATTTTATACCTGTATATATTATATCTATTTTGATACGTATATCTATTATATCTATTATGTCTACATTTTATACCTGTATCTATTATATCTATGTCTATATTTTATACCTATATCTATTATGTCTATATTTTAGACCTATATCTATTATATCTATAATATGTATATTTTATACCTATATATATTATATCTATTATACCTATATTTTATGCCTGTATCTGTTATGTCTACTATGTATATATCTACTATATCAATGATGTCTGTCTTTTATACCTACATCTATTATATCTATTGTGTGTATATTTTATACCTATATCTATTATATGTATTATGTCTATATTTTATACCGATGTCTATTATAACTATTATATCTATTTTTTATACCTATATCTATTATATCTAGTATATCTATATTTTATACCTATATCTATTATACATCTATTTTATACCTATATCTGTTATATCTCTTATGGCTATATTTTATACCTGTATTTATTGTATCTATTATGTCTATATTTTATACCCATATCTAGTATATCTATTATGTCTATATTTTATACCTATATCTATTATGTATTTATTTTATACCTATATCTATTATAACTATGATATCTATATTTTATAACTATATCTGTTATATCTATTCTGTCTATATTTTATACCTGTATCCATTATGTCTATATTTCATACCTATATCTATTATATCTATTATGTCTATACTTTATGCCTATATCAATTATATCTATTATGTCTGTATTTAATACCTATATCCTGTATATCTATTATGTTTATATTTTATACCTATATCTATTACATCCATTATATCTGCATTTTATACCTATATCCATTATATCTTCATTTAATATGTATATCTATTATATCAATTATATCCGTATTTCATACCTATATCTATTATATTTATATCTATATTTTATACCTATATCTATATCTATTATATCTATATTTTATACCTATATCTATTGTATCCATTATATCTATATTTTAACTATATCTGTTAAATCTATTATGTCTATATTTTATTCCAGTACCTATAATATTTATTATGTCTATATCTCTTATATCTATTATGTCTATATTTTATACCTATATGTATTATATCTTTTATGTCTATATCTATTATATATATTATGTGTATATTTTATACCTATATCTGTCATAACTATTATGTCTATATTTTATACCTATATCTATTATATCCATTATGTGTAAGTTTTACGAATATCTATTATATCAATTTTGTGTATATTTTATACCTATATCTATTATATCTATTAGGTCTATATTTCATACCTGTATCTATTATATCTATTATGTCTGTATTTTACTCCTATATCTATTATGTCTGTATTTTATACCTATATTTATTATGTCTATTATGTCTATATTTTATACCTATATCTATTACATCTATTATGTCTATATTTTATTCCTCTATTATATCTATTTTGTCTATATTTCATACCTCTATCCATTATATCTATTATATCTCTTATGTCTATATTTTATACCTCTATCTATTATATCTATTACGTCTATATTTTATACCTATATCTATTATATCTAATATGTCTATAATTTATACGTCTATTATATCTATTATGTCTATATTTTATAACTCTATTATATGTATTATGTCTATATTTTATACCTATATGTTTTATATCTATTATGTCTATATTTTATACCGATATATATTATAACTGTTATGTCTGTATTTCATACATGGATCTATTATGTCTATATTCTATACCTATATCTTTTATTTCTATTATGTCTATATTTTATACCTATATCTATTATATCTATTATGTCTATATTTTATACCTATATCTATTAAATCGTTTAAGTCTATATTTTACACCTATAACTATTGTGGCTATATTTTATACCTATATCTATTATATCTATTATATCTATGCTTTATACCTTTATCTATTATATTTATTATGTCAATATCTTCAATATATACTATGTCTATATTTTATGCATATATCTTTTATATCTATTATCTATATTTTGTACCTATATCTATTATATCTATTATGTCTATATTTGATACCTCTATCTATTATGTCTATATTTTATACCTATATCTAATACATCTATTAAGTCTATATTTTATACCTCTATTATATCTATTATGTCTATATTTTATACCTCTATCCATTATATCTATTATATCTATTATGTCTATATTTTATACCTCAATCTATTGTATCTATTATGTCTATATTTTATACGTCTATTATACCTATTATGACTATATTTTATACCGATGTCTATTATGTCTATATTTTATACATATATCTATTATATCTATTTTGTCTATATTTTATACCTATATCTATTATATCTATTATGTCTATATCTATTATATATATTATGTGTACATTTAATACCTATATCAATTATATCTTTTATGTCTATATTTTATACCTGTATCTATTATATCTATTATGTCTCTATTTTATACCTATATCTGTTATATCCATTATGTGTAAGTTTTATACCTATATCTATTATATCTTATGTCGATATTTTATACCTATATCTATTATATCTGTAATGTCTATATTTTATACCTATATCTCTGATATTTATTACGTCTATATCTTATTCTTATATCTATTATGTCTATATTTTATACATATATCTATTATATCTATGATGTCTATATTTTATAGCTATATCTATTATATTTATTATGTCTATATTTTATATCTGTATCTATTATGTCTATCATGTCCATATTTTATACCTCTATTATTTCTATTATATCTATATTTTATACCTCTATTATATCAATTATGTCTATATTTTTTACCTCTATTATATCTATTATGTCTATATTTTATACCTCTATCTATTATATCTATTATGTATATATTTTATACCTCTATGTATTATATCTATTATGTCTATATTTTATGCCTCTCTATTTTATGTGTTATATCTATATTTTATACCTATATCTATTATATCTTTTATGTCTGTATTTTATACCTATATGTATTAGATCTATTATATCTATATTTTATAGCTATATCTATTATATCTATTATGTCTATATTTTATACCTATAACTATTCTGTCTATATTTTATGCCTCTATCTATTATATCTATTATGTCTGTATTTTATACCTATATCTTTTATATCTATTATGTCTATGTGTTATACCTATATCTATTATATCTATTATGTCTATATTTTATACCTATGTCTATTATATCTATGATGTCTATATTTTATACCTATATCTATTATATCTATTATGTTTCTATTTTATACCTGTATCTATTATATCTATTATGTCTATGTTTTATACCTATATGTATTATATCAATTATGTCTATATTTTATACCTCTCTCTATTATATCTCTTATGTCTATATTTTATACCTCTATATATTATGTCTGTATTTTATACCTCTATTATATCTGTCTATATTTTATAACTCTATGTATTATATTTATTATGTCTATATTTTATACCTATATCTCTTATGTCTATATATTATACCTCTATCTATGAAATCTATTGTCTACATTTTACACCTCCATTATATCTATTATGTCTATATTTTATACCTCTATCTATTATGTGTATTATGTCTATATTTTATAACTCTTTTTATTTTATATATTATGTCTGTGTTTTATACCTATATCTATTTTGTGTGTATTTTACCTCTATTTATTATATCTATTATGTCTATATTTATAACTATATCTATTATGTTTATATTTGATACCCATATCTATTATGACTATTGTCTATATTTTTTATCTATATATATATTGTCTATATTTGATACCTATGTCTATTATATATATTATGTCTATATTTTATACCAATATCTATTATAATTATTACACCTATATTTTACAACTATATCTATTATATCGATTATGTCTATATTTTATTCCTCTATTATATCTATTATGTCTATATATTATAAATATATCTGTTATTCCTATAATGTTTATATTTTATACCTATATCTAATATGTCTAAATTTTATACCTATATCTATTGTATGTATTATGTCTATATTGTCTACCTATATCTATTATATCGATTATGTCTATATTTTATAATTCCATCTATTATATCTATTATGTCTATATTTTATACCTATATCTATTATGTCTTTATTTTATACCTACATCTATTATATCTATTATATCTATATTTTATACCACTATTACATCTATTATATCTATGTTTTATACCTGTATCTATTATGTCTATATTTCATACCTATATCTATTATATCTATTATGTCTATATTTTATACCTCTATGTATTATATCTATTATATCTATATTTTGTACCGTCATCTATTATATCTATTATGTCTATATTTTATACCTATATCTATTATATATATTATGTCTGTATTTTATACCTCTATCTATTATATCTACTATGTCTATATATTATACCTATATCTATTATATCTATTATGTCTATATTTTATACCTATATGTATTGTATCTATTATGTCCATATTTTATACCTATATCTATTATATCTTTTATGCCTATATTTTATACCTATATCTATTATGTCTGTATTTTATACCTCTATCTATTGTATCTATTATGTCTATCTTTTTTACCTCTATATCTCTATCTAATATGTCTATATTTTATACCTATATCTATTATATCTATATTTTATACCTACATCTATTATATCTATTATGTCTATATTATATACCTAAATCTATTATATATCTTGTCTATATTTTATACTTATAACAATTTTGTCTATATATTATACCTATATCTATTATATATTTTATGTCTATATTTTATACCTATATCTATTATGTCTATTATGTGTATGTTTTATACCTGTATCTATTATATCTATGATGTCTATATTTTATACCTCTATCTATTATATCTATTATGTCTAAATTTTATAACTATATCAGTTATATCTAATGTGTCTATAATTTATACGTCTATTATATCTATTATGTCCGTGTTTTATAACTCTATTATATCTATTATGTCTATATTTTATACCTATATGTTTTATATCTATTATGTCTATATTTTATACCGATATCTATTATAACTGTTATGTCTATATTTTATACCTGGATCTATTATGTCTATATTTTATACCAATATCTATGATTTCTATTATATCTATCTTTAATAACTATATCTATTATATCTATTTTGTCTATATTTTATACCTATATCTATTATATCTGTTTTTTATAACCATATCTATTATATCGATTAAGTCTACATTTTATACCTTTATCTATTGCGGCTATATTTTATAACTATATCTATTATATTTCTTACATCTATATTTTATACCTATATCTATTATATCCACTGTCTATATTTCATACGTATATTTATTATGTCTATATTTTATACCTACCTTTATTATATCTATTATGTCTATATTTTATACCTATATCTATTATATCTACTATGTCTATATTATATATCTATATCTATTATATCTTTTATGTCTATATCTCTAATATCTATTATGTCTATATTTTATACCTATATCTATTATATGTATTGTATTTATTTTGTACCTATATCTATTTTATCTATTATGTCTATATTATATACTACTGTCTATTATATCTATTATGTCTATATTTTATACCTCTATCTATTACATCTATTATGTCTATATTTTATACCTCTATTATATCTATTTTGTCTATATTTTATACCTCTATCCATTATATCTATTATATCTCTTATGTCTATATTTTATACCTCTATCTATTATATCTATGATGTCTATATTTTATACCTCTATCTATTATATCTATTATGTCTATATTTTATAACTATATCTGTTATATCTAATATGTCTATAATTTATACATCTATTATATCTATTATATCCGTATTTTATAACTCTCCTCTATCTATTATGTCTACATTTTATACCTATATCTATTATATCTGTATTTTATACCCATATCTATTATATCGATTAAGTCTATATGTTATACCTATATCTATTGCGGCTATATTTTATAACTATATCTATTATATTTATTATATGTATGTTTTATACCTATATCTATTATATGCACTATGTCTATATTTTATACCTATATCTATTATATCTATTATGTCTACATGTACAATTTCTATTATGTCTATATTTTATACGTATATCTACTATATCTATTGTCTATATATTGTACCTATATCTATTATATCTATTATGTCTATATTTTATACCTCTATTATATCTATTATGTCTATATTTTATACCTCTATCCATTATATCTATTATATCTATTATGTCTATTTTTTATACCTCAATCTATTGTATCTATTATGTCTATATTTTATACGTCTATTATACCTATTATGACTATATTTTATACCGATGTCTATTATGTCTATATTTTATACATATATCTATTATATCTATTTTGTCTATATTTTATACCTATATCTATTATATCTATTATGTCTATATCTATTATATATATTATGTGTACATTTAATACCTATATCAATTATATCTTTTATGTCTATATTTTATACCTGTATCTATTATATCTATTATGTCTCTATTTTATACCTATATCTGTTATATCCATTATGTGTAAGTTTTATACCTATATCTATTATATCTTATGTCGATATTTTATACCTATATCTATTATATCTGTAATGTCTATATTTTATACCTATATCTCTGATATTTATTACGTCTATATCTTATTCTTATATCTATTATGTCTATATTTTATACATATATCTATTATATCTATGATGTCTATATTTTATAGCTATATCTATTATATTTATTATGTCTATATTTTATATCTGTATCTATTATGTCTATCATGTCCATATTTTATACCTCTATTATTTCTATTATATCTATATTTTATACCTCTATTATATCAATTATGTCTATATTTTTTACCTCTATTATATCTATTATGTCTATATTTTATACCTCTATCTATTATATCTATTATGTATATATTTTATACCTCTATGTATTATATCTATTATGTCTATATTTTATGCCTCTCTATTTTATGTGTTATATCTATATTTTATACCTATATCTATTATATCTTTTATGTCTGTATTTTATACCTATATGTATTAGATCTATTATATCTATATTTTATAGCTATATCTATTATATCTATTATGTCTATATTTTATACCTATAACTATTCTGTCTATATTTTATGCCTCTATCTATTATATCTATTATGTCTGTATTTTATACCTATATCTTTTATATCTATTATGTCTATGTGTTATACCTATATCTATTATATCTATTATGTCTATATTTTATACCTATGTCTATTATATCTATGATGTCTATATTTTATACCTATATCTATTATATCTATTATGTTTCTATTTTATACCTGTATCTATTATATCTATTATGTCTATGTTTTATACCTATATGTATTATATCAATTATGTCTATATTTTATACCTCTCTCTATTATATCTCTTATGTCTATATTTTATACCTCTATATATTATGTCTGTATTTTATACCTCTATTATATCTGTCTATATTTTATAACTCTATGTATTATATTTATTATGTCTATATTTTATACCTATATCTCTTATGTCTATATATTATACCTCTATCTATGAAATCTATTGTCTACATTTTACACCTCCATTATATCTATTATGTCTATATTTTATACCTCTATCTATTATGTGTATTATGTCTATATTTTATAACTCTTTTTATTTTATATATTATGTCTGTGTTTTATACCTATATCTATTTTGTGTGTATTTTACCTCTATTTATTATATCTATTATGTCTATATTTATAACTATATCTATTATGTTTATATTTGATACCCATATCTATTATGACTATTGTCTATATTTTTTATCTATATATATATTGTCTATATTTGATACCTATGTCTATTATATATATTATGTCTATATTTTATACCAATATCTATTATAATTATTACACCTATATTTTACAACTATATCTATTATATCGATTATGTCTATATTTTATTCCTCTATTATATCTATTATGTCTATATATTATAAATATATCTGTTATTCCTATAATGTTTATATTTTATACCTATATCTAATATGTCTAAATTTTATACCTATATCTATTGTATGTATTATGTCTATATTGTCTACCTATATCTATTATATCGATTATGTCTATATTTTATAATTCCATCTATTATATCTATTATGTCTATATTTTATACCTATATCTATTATGTCTTTATTTTATACCTACATCTATTATATCTATTATATCTATATTTTATACCACTATTACATCTATTATATCTATGTTTTATACCTGTATCTATTATGTCTATATTTCATACCTATATCTATTATATCTATTATGTCTATATTTTATACCTCTATGTATTATATCTATTATATCTATATTTTGTACCGTCATCTATTATATCTATTATGTCTATATTTTATACCTATATCTATTATATATATTATGTCTGTATTTTATACCTCTATCTATTATATCTACTATGTCTATATATTATACCTATATCTATTATATCTATTATGTCTATATTTTATACCTATATGTATTGTATCTATTATGTCCATATTTTATACCTATATCTATTATATCTTTTATGCCTATATTTTATACCTATATCTATTATGTCTGTATTTTATACCTCTATCTATTGTATCTATTATGTCTATCTTTTTTACCTCTATATCTCTATCTAATATGTCTATATTTTATACCTATATCTATTATATCTATATTTTATACCTACATCTATTATATCTATTATGTCTATATTATATACCTAAATCTATTATATATCTTGTCTATATTTTATACTTATAACAATTTTGTCTATATATTATACCTATATCTATTATATATTTTATGTCTATATTTTATACCTATATCTATTATGTCTATTATGTGTATGTTTTATACCTGTATCTATTATATCTATGATGTCTATATTTTATACCTCTATCTATTATATCTATTATGTCTAAATTTTATAACTATATCAGTTATATCTAATGTGTCTATAATTTATACGTCTATTATATCTATTATGTCCGTGTTTTATAACTCTATTATATCTATTATGTCTATATTTTATACCTATATGTTTTATATCTATTATGTCTATATTTTATACCGATATCTATTATAACTGTTATGTCTATATTTTATACCTGGATCTATTATGTCTATATTTTATACCAATATCTATGATTTCTATTATATCTATCTTTAATAACTATATCTATTATATCTATTTTGTCTATATTTTATACCTATATCTATTATATCTGTTTTTTATAACCATATCTATTATATCGATTAAGTCTACATTTTATACCTTTATCTATTGCGGCTATATTTTATAACTATATCTATTATATTTCTTACATCTATATTTTATACCTATATCTATTATATCCACTGTCTATATTTCATACGTATATTTATTATGTCTATATTTTATACCTACCTTTATTATATCTATTATGTCTATATTTTATACCTATATCTATTATATCTACTATGTCTATATTATATATCTATATCTATTATATCTTTTATGTCTATATCTCTAATATCTATTATGTCTATATTTTATACCTATATCTATTATATGTATTGTATTTATTTTGTACCTATATCTATTTTATCTATTATGTCTATATTATATACTACTGTCTATTATATCTATTATGTCTATATTTTATACCTCTATCTATTACATCTATTATGTCTATATTTTATACCTCTATTATATCTATTTTGTCTATATTTTATACCTCTATCCATTATATCTATTATATCTCTTATGTCTATATTTTATACCTCTATCTATTATATCTATGATGTCTATATTTTATACCTCTATCTATTATATCTATTATGTCTATATTTTATAACTATATCTGTTATATCTAATATGTCTATAATTTATACATCTATTATATCTATTATATCCGTATTTTATAACTCTCCTCTATCTATTATGTCTACATTTTATACCTATATCTATTATATCTGTATTTTATACCCATATCTATTATATCGATTAAGTCTATATGTTATACCTATATCTATTGCGGCTATATTTTATAACTATATCTATTATATTTATTATATGTATGTTTTATACCTATATCTATTATATGCACTATGTCTATATTTTATACCTATATCTATTATATCTATTATGTCTACATGTACAATTTCTATTATGTCTATATTTTATACGTATATCTACTATATCTATTGTCTATATATTGTACCTATATCTATTATATCTATTATGTCTATATTTTATACCTCTATTATATCTATTATGTCTATATTTTATACCTCTATCCATTATATCTATTATATCTATTATGTCTATTTTTTATACCTCAATCTATTGTATCTATTATGTCTATATTTTATACGTCTATTATACCTATTATGACTATATTTTATACCGATGTCTATTATGTCTATATTTTATACATATATCTATTATATCTATTTTGTCTATATTTTATACCTATATCTATTATATCTATTATGTCTATATCTATTATATATATTATGTGTACATTTAATACCTATATCAATTATATCTTTTATGTCTATATTTTATACCTGTATCCATTATATCTATTATGTCTCTATTTTATACCTATATCTGTTATATCCATTATGTGTAAGTTTTATACCTATATCTATTATATCTTATGTCGATATTTTATACCTATATCTATTATATCTGTAATGTCTATATTTTATACTATATCTCTGATATTTATTACGTCTATATCTTATTCTTATATCTATTATGTCTATATTTTATACATATATCTATTATATCTATGATGTCTATATTTTATAGCTATATCTATTATATTTATTATGTCTATTTTTTATATCTCTATCTATTATGTCTATCATGTCCATATTTTATACCTCTATTATTTCTATTATATCTATATTTTATACCTCTATTATATCAATTATGTCTATATTTTTTACCTCTATTATATCTATTATGTCTATATTTTATACCTCTATTATATCTATTATGTATATATTTTATACCTCTATGTATTATATCTATTATGTCTATATTTTATGCCTCTCTATTTTATGTGTTATATCTATATTTTATACCTATATCTATTATATCTTTTATGTCTGTATTTTATACCTATATGTATTAGATCTATTATATCTATATTTTACAGCTATATCTATTATATCTATTATGTCTATATTTTATACCTATAACTATTCTGTCTATATTTTATGCCTCTATCTATTATATCTATTATGTCTGTATTTTATACCTATATCTTTTATATCTATTATGTCTATGTGTTATACCTATATCTATTATATCTATTATGTCTATATTTTATACCTATGTCTATTATATCTATGATGTCTATATTTTATACCTATATCTATTATATCTATTATGTTTCTATTTTATACCTGTATCTATTATATCTATTATGTCTATGTTTTATACCTATATGTATTATATCAATTATGTCTATATTTTATACCTCTCTCTATTATATCTCTTATGTCTATATTTTATACCTCTATATATTATGTCTGTATTTTATACCTCTATTATATCTGTCTATATTTTATAACTCTATGTATTATATTTATTATGTCTATATTTTATACCTATATCTCTTATGTCTATATTTCATACCTATATCTATTATAATTATTATGTCTACATTTTATACCTATATCTATTATATCTATTATGTGTATATTGTATACATATTTCTATTATATCTATTATGTCTATATTTTATACCTATATCTATTATGTCTGTATTTTATACCTACATCTATTATATCTATTATATCTATATTTTATACCACTATTACATCTATTATAACTATGTTTTATACCTGTATCTATTATGTCTATATTTCATACCTATATCTATTATATCTATTATGTCTATATTTTATACCTCTATGTATTATTTCTATTATATCTATATTTTGTACCGTCATCTATTATATCTATTATGTCTATATTTTATACCTATATCTATTATATATATTATGTCTGTATTTTATACCTCTATCTATTATATCTACTATGTCTATATATTATACCTATATCTATTATATCTATTATGTCTATATTTTATACCTATATGTATTGTATCTATTATGTCCATATTTTATACCTATATCTATTATATCTTTTATGCCTATATTTTATACCTATATCTATTATGTCTGTATTTTATACCTGTATCTATTGTATCTATTATGTCTATCTTTTTTACCTCTATATCTCTATCTAATATGTCTATATTTTATACCTATATCTATTATATCTATATTTTATACCTACATCTATTATATCTATTATGTCTATATTATATACCTAAATCTATTATATATCTTGTCTATATTTTATACTTATATCAATTTTGTCTATATATTATACCTATATCTATTATATATTTTATGTCTATATTTTATACCTATATCTATTATGTCTATTATGTCTATGTTTTATACCTCTATCTATTATATCTATGATGTCTATATTTTATACCTCTATTATATCTATTATGTCTAAATTTTATAACTATATCTGTTATATCTAATGTGTCTATAATTTATACGTCTATTATATCTATTATGTCCGTGTTTTATAACTCTATTATATCTATTATGTCTATATTTTATACCTATATGTTTTATATCTATTATGTCTATATTTTATACCGATATCTATTATAACTGTTATGTCTATATTTTATACCTGGATCTATTATGTCTATATTTTATACCAATATCTATGATTTCTATTATATCTATCTTTAATAACTATATCTATTATATCTATTTTGTCTATATTTTATACCTTTATCTATTATATCTGTTTTTTATAACCATATCTATTATATCGATTAAGTCTACATTTTATACCTGTATCTATTGCGGCTATATTTTATAACTATATCTATTATATTTATTACATCTATATTTTATACCTATATCTATTATATCCACTGTCTATATTTCATACGTATATATATTATGTCTATATTTTATACCTACCTTTATTATATCTATTATGTCTATATTTTATACCTATATCTATTATATCTACTATGTCTATATTTTATACCATATCTATTATATCCATTATGTCTATATTTTACCCCTATATCTATTATATCCATTATGTCTACCTTATATACCTATATCTATTATATCTATTATGTCAATATTTTATATGTATATGTATTATATCTATTATGTCTCTATTTTGTACCTATATCTACCATGTCTATATTTTATACCTATATCTATTATATCTATTATATTTATATTTTATATGTATATCTGTTTTATCTATTGTGTCTATATTTCATACCTCTATCTATTATATCTATATTTTACACTGATATCTATTATATCTATTATATCTACTTTTTAATCTATATATATTATATCTACATTTTATACCTATATCCATTATACCTATTATATCTATATTTTATACTTCTATCATATCTATTATATCTATATTTTATACCTATATCTATTGTATCTATATTTTATGCCTATATCGGTTATATCGATTATGTCTACAATTTATAACTGTATCTATTGAATCTATTATGTCTATATTTTATACCTATATCTATTATATGTATTATGTCGATATGTTATACCTATATTTATTATACGTATTATGTTTAAATTTTATACCTATGTCTATTACACTATTATGTCTATATTTTATAACTATATCTGTTATATGTATTATGTCTATCTTTTATACCGATATCTACTATATCTATTTTGTCTGTCTTTACACCTATATCCATTATATCTATTATGTCTATATTTTATATCTATATTTATTATATCTTTTATGTCTATATTTTATACCTATATCTATTAGATCTATTATGTCTGTATTGTATCCCTGTATCTACTATATCTATTATGTCTTTATTTGGTACCTATATCTATTATATCTATTATGTCTGTCTTTATACCTATATCCGTTATATCTATTATGTCTATTTTTTTTACCTATATCTATTATATCTATTATGTCTATATTTTATATTTATATCTATTATGTCTGTATTTTTACCTATATCGATTATGTCCATATGTTATACTTATATCTATTATATGTATTATGTCTATATTTTATAACTCTATTATATCTATTATGTATATATTTTATACCTCTATCTATTATATTATGTCTGTATTTTATAACAATATCTCTTCTATCGATTATGTCTATATTTTATGCCTATATCAATTATATCTATTATTTCTGTATATATTATATCTATTATGTCTACATTTTATACCTATGTCTATTATATCTATTATGTCTATATTTTATATCTCTATCTATCAAATCTATTATGTCTGTATTTTATACCTCTATCTATTGTATCTAATGTGTCTATATTTTATACCTCTATTATATCTATTAAGCCTATATTTTATATCTCTATTATATGTATTATGTCCATATTTTATACGTCTATCTACAGTATCCATTATGTCTATATATTATACCTATATCTATCAAATCTATTATGTCTCTATTTTATACCTACATATATTATATCTATTATGTCAATATTTTATACCTGTATCTCTTGTATCTATTATGTCCATATTTTATTCCTATATCTATTATATCAATTATGTCTATAACTATTATATCTATTAGGTCTATATACCTATATCAATTATATATATTATGTCTATATTTTATACCTATATCTATTATATGTATTATGTCTATATTTTATACCTCTATCTGATATATCAATTATGTCTGTATTTTATACCTATATCAATTATACCTATTATGTCTATAATCTATGTATATATATTATCTATTATGTCTATATTTGATACCTACATCTATTATATCTATTATGTCTATATTTTATACCTATATTTATTACATCAATTATGTCTATATTTTATACCTTTAACTATTATATCTATTATGTCTATATTTTATAACTCTATCAATTATATCTATTATGTCTATATGTTACATCTCTATTATATTATTTATGTCTATATTTTATACCTATGTCTATTATATCTATAATGTCTATATTTTATACCGGTATCTATTATATCGATTATATCTATATTTTATACTTATATTATATCTATTATATTTAAATTTTATAACAATATATATTACATCTATATTTTATACCTATTTTAACTATTTTTTTATATCTATTATGTCTATATTTTAATCCAATATCTATTATATCTATTATGTCTATATCTATTATATCTATTATGTCTGTATTTTATACCTATATCTATTATGTCTATATTTTATACCTATATCTATTATAACTATTATGTCTATATTTTATAACTATATCTGTTGTATCTATTCTGTCTATTTTTTATACCTATATCTATTATGTCTATATTTCATACCCATATGTATTATATCTATTATGTCTATATTTTATACCTATATCTATTATATCAATTATGTCTATCTTTTGTACAGTTATTATATTTATTCTGTTTACATTTTATACCTATGGCTATTATATCTATTATGTCAATATTTTATACCTATATCTATTATATCTATTATGTCTATGTTTTTTAACTCTATCAATTATATCTATTATGTCTATGTTTTTTAACTCTATTATAACTTTTATGTCTATATTTTATACCTATATCTAGTATATCTGTCTATATTTTATAACTGTATCTATTGTATTTATTACATCTATATTTTATACCTCTATTTTAACTATATTTTATACCTATATCTATTATATCTCTATTTTATACCTATATCTATTATATCTATTTAAATTTTATAACTGTATATGTTATATCTGTATTTTATACTTATGTGTATTATAACTAATATATCTGTTTTTTATACCTATATCTATTATATCTGTATTTCATACGTATATCTATTATATCTATTATATGTATATTTTATAGGTTTATCTATTATATCTATTATATCTATATGTTATACCTATATCTATATTTTATGCCTATATTAAATCTATATTTTATATCTACATCTATTATATCTATTATGTCTATATTTTATACCTGTGTCTATTATATCTATTATGTCCATATTTTATACCTATATCTATTTTATCTATTATATCTATACTTCATAGCTATATCTATTATATCTATTATGTCTATATTTTATACCTCTATCTATTATATCTTTTAAGTCTTTATTTTATACCTCTATCTATTATGTCTATATTTTTACCTATACCAATTATACCTATTATATCTATAATTTATATATATATTTATTATATCTATTATGACTATATTTTATACCTACATCTATTATATCTATTTTATGCCGATATGTATTATATCTGTTATGTCTATTTTTAATACCTATATCTATTATATCTGTTATTTCTATATTTTATACCTATACCTATTCTGTCTGTATTTTATGCCTATATCTATTATATCTCTTATGTCTATATTTTATACCCATATCTATCAAACCTATTATGTCTCTATTTTATACCTATATATATTATATCTATTATGTGTATATTTATACCTACATCTATTATATCTATTATGTATATATTTTATACCTATATCTATTATATCCATTATGTCTATTTTTTATACCTATATCTAATATATCTATTATGTCTATACTTTATAGGTATATCTATTATGTCTATATTTTACACCTATATCTATTTTGTCTGTATTTTATACCTATATCTACTATTTCTATATTTTATAAAAATATTCATTATATTTGTTATGTCTATATATCTTGATCTATTATATCTATTATGTCTAAATTTTATACCTTTATCGATTATATCTATTATGTCTATATTTCATACCTATATTTATTATATCCACTATATTTTATATCTATATATATCTTTATTTGATACATATATCCATTATATCTATTATATCTATATTTTATACCCATATCTATTATATCAATTATATGCATATTTCATACCTATATCTAATAAATCCATATTTTATATCTATTATATCTATATTTTATACCTATATCTTTTATATCTATTATGTTTAAATTTTATAACCATATATATTATATATATATTTTATACCTATGTCTATTATAACTAATATATCTATATTTTATACCTATATATATTTGTATTTTATACGTATATCTATTATATCTATATATTTTACACCTATATCTATTATATCTATTATGTCTCTATTTTATACCTATATGTATTGTATCTATTATGTCTATATTTTTTGCCTATATCTATTATATTTATATGTTATACCTATATTTATTATATCTATATTTCATGCCTATATCTATTATATCTATATTTTATACCTATATCTATTTTATCTATTATATCTGTATTTTATACCTGTATCTATTATATGTATATTTTATACCAATATCTCATATCTATTATGTCGATATTCTATACCTATATCTATTATACCTATTAAGTCTATATTTTATACCTATATCTTTTATAAGTATTATGTCTATATTTTATACTTCTATCTATTATATTTGTCTATATTTTATACCTCTATCTATTATATCTATTATGTCTATAATTTATACCTATATCAATTATGTCTTTATTTTTTGCCAATATCTCTTATATCTATTATATCTATATATTGTATCTTTATCTATTATATCTATTATGTCTATAATTTATTCCTACATCTATTATATCTATTAAGTCTATATTTTATACCTATATCTATTATATCCACTATTTCTATATTTTATACCTATATCTATAATATCTGTATTTGATACCTGTATCCATGATATCTATATCTATATTTTATACCTATATCTATTATATCTATTACGTCTATATTTTATACCTATATCTATTATGTCTATATTTTTTACCTGTATCTACTATATCTATTATGTCTTTGTTTTATACCTATATCTATTATATCTATTATGTCTACATTTGTTAACTGTATCTATTATATCTCTTATGTCTATATTTTATACCTATATCTATTACATCTATTTTGTCTATATCTATTATACCTATTATGTCTATATTTTATACCTATATCTATTAAATCCATTGTCTATATATTACACCTATAGCTATTATCTATAGGTTATACCTATTTCTATTATATCTGTCTATATTTTATACCTATATCTATTGTATCTATTATGTCTATATTTTATTCCTGTATCTATTATATCTATATTTTATACCTCTATCTATTACATCTATTATGTTTATATTTTATACCACTGTCTATTATATATATTATGTCTATATTTTATACCTCTATCTATTATATCTATATTTTTTAACTATATCTATTATATGTATTATGTCTATATTTTATACCTATATCTATTATATCTTTCTATATCTATTATATCTCTTATGTCTATATTTCATACGTATATCTATATTTATTATGTCTATATTTTATATCTCTCTTATATCTGTTATATCTATATTTTATACCTATATCTATTATATCTATTATGTCTATATTGTATACCTATATCTATTGTATCTGTTATGTCTATATTTTATACCTATATATATCATCTCTGTTATGTCTATATTTTATACCTATATCTATTGTATCTACTATAAGTATATTTTATAGGTATATGTATTATATCTATTATGTCTATATTTTATACCTATATCTATTATACCTATTATGTCTATATTTTATAACTATATCTATTATATTTATATTTCATACCTATATCTATTTTATCTGTTATATTTATATTTTATAACTATATCTATAATATCTATATTTTATACCTGTATCAATTATAAGTATTATATCTATATTTTATACCTATATCTGTTATATGTGTATTTTATACCTATATTTAATATATCTATTATATCTATATTTCGTAACTATGTCTATTATATCTATATTTTATACATATATCTATTATATCCATTATGTCTATATTTTATACCAGTATCTATTATATCTATTATGTTTATACTACATACCTATATCTATTATATCTATTCTGTATACATTTTATACTTTTATGTATTATATCCATTATGTCTATATTTTATACCTATATCAATTATATCTATTATATCTATATTTTATACTTATGTCTATTATATCTATTATGTCTACATTTTATACCTACATCTATTATATCTATTATGCCTTTATTTTATACCACTATTATAACTGTTATATCTATATTTTATTCCTATATCTATTATGTCTATATTTTATACCTATATGAATTATATCTTTATGTATATATTTTATAACTATATCTATTACATCTATTATCTCCATATTTTATACCTATATCTATTATGTCTGTATTTTATACCTGTATCTACTATATCTATTATGTCTATGTTTTATACCTATATCTATTATATCTATTATGTCTACATTTTTTAACTATATCTATTATATCTCTTATGCCTATATTTTATACCTATATCTATTACATCTATTTTGTCTATATCTATTATACCTATTATGTCTATATTTTATACCTATATCTATTATATCCATTGTCTATATATTATACGTATATCTATTATCTATATTTTATACCTATTTCTATTATATCTATTATGTCTATATTTTATACCTATATCTATTGTATCTATTATGTCTATATTTTATACTTATATCTATTATGTCTATA
The DNA here is from genome assembly GCF_007565055.1 of Rhinopithecus roxellana. Taxonomy (NCBI): domain Eukaryota; kingdom Metazoa; phylum Chordata; class Mammalia; order Primates; family Cercopithecidae; genus Rhinopithecus; species Rhinopithecus roxellana. Next base: position 17,350,821 of record NC_044562.1, on the reverse strand, counting down.
TTGTATACCTCTATCATATCTATTATATTTTTATTTTATACCTATATCTATTATGTCTATATTTTATACCTATATCTGTTATATCTATTATGTCTATATTTTATAACTATATGTATTATATCTATTATGTCTATATTTTATACCTATATCTATTATATCTATTTTGTCTATATCTATTATACCTATTATGTCTATATTTTATAACTGTATCTATTATATCTATTGTCTATATTTTATACGTCTATCTATTATATCTTTTCTGTCTATATTTTATAGCTTTATCTATTATATCTATTAGGTCTATATTTTATACCTCTATCTACTACATCTATTATGTTTATATTTTATACCTCTGTCTACTATATCTATTATGTCTATATTTCATTCCTCTATCTATTATAACTATTATATCTATTTTGTCTATATTTTATACCTCTATCTGTTATATCGATTATCTCTAAATTTTATACGTTATCTATTATATCTTTTATGTCTATATTTTATACCTATATCTATTATATCTATCATGTCTATAATTTATACCTCTATTATATCTATTATGTCTATATTTTATACCTCTATCTATTATATCTATTATATCAATTATGTCTATTTTTTATACCTCTATTAATTATATCTATTTTATCTATATTTTATCACTATATATTATTTCTATTATGTCTATATTTTACCCTATGTCTATCATGTTTATATTTTATACCTATATCCATTATATATATTATGTCTATATTTTATACCTATGTCTATGATATCTATTGTCTATATTTTATACCTGTATCTATTATATCTCTTTTTTATACGAACATCTATTTTATCTATTATATCTATTTTTTATACATATTATAACTATAATGTCTATATTTTATTCCTATATGTATTATGTCTATATTTTATACCTGTATCTATTATATCTATTAGGTCTATGTTTTATACCTATATCTATTATATCTATTATGTCTATATATTATACCTACATCTATTGTATCTATTATGTCTAAATATTGTACCTATATCTATTATGTCTATATTTTATAACTATATCTACTATATCTATTATGTGTATATATTATACCTATATCTATTATATCTATATTTTATACCTGTATCTATTATATCTATTAGGTCTATATTTTATACCTATATCAATTATACCTATTTTGTCTATAATTTTTACCTATATCTATTATATCTATTATGTCTATATTTCATACGTACATCTACTGTAAGTATTATGTCTATATTTTATACCTATATCTATTACGTCTATATTTTATACCTATATTTATTATATCTATTATGTCAATATTTTATGCCTATATCTATTATATCTATTATGTCCATATTTTATATGTATGTCTATTATACCTATTATGTCTATATTTTATACCTTTTTCTATTATATCTATTATGTGTATATTTTATACGTATATCTATTATATCAATTACGTCTATATTTTATACCGATATCTATTATATTTATTCTGTCTACATTTTATATCTATGTCTATTATATATATTATGTCTATATTTTATACTTATGTCTATTATATATATTATGTGTATATTTTATACCTATATCTATTATATATATTATGTCTATATATTATACCTATATCTCTTATGTCTACTATGTGTATATTTTACACCTATATCTATTATATCTATTATGTCTATATTGTGTACCTATATATATATTGTGTGTATTTTATATCTATATTATATCTATAATGTCTATATTTTATATGTATATCTATTATACCTGTTATGTCTATATTTTATATCTATATCTATTATATCTATTATGTCTATATTCTATACGTATATCCATTATGTCTGTTATATCTATAATTTATATCTATATCTATTATATCTATTACGTCTCAATTTTATTACCATATCTATTATATTTATTATGTCTACATTTAATACCTATATCGATAATAACTACTATGTCTGTATTTTATATCTCCATCTATTATAACTATTATGTCTATATTTTAAAAATATATCAATTTTATCTATTATGACTAAATTTTATACCTATGTATTATGTATTCATTTTACACCTATATCTATTATATCTATTATGTCTCTATTTTATAACCATATCTATTATATCTATGTTTTACACCTATATCTATTATATCTATTGTATCTATATTTTATATCTGTATCCATTTTATCTATATTTTATACCTATATCCATCATATCTATTATTTCTATATTTAAAACTTCTATCTATTATATCTATTATGTCTATATTTCATACCTATATCTATTATATCTATTTTGTCTATATTTTATGCCTATATCTATTATAACTGTTATGTCTATATTTTATAGGCATATCTATTGTGTCTATATTTTGTACCTATATCTATTATGTCTGTATTTTATACCTGTATCTATTATGTCTTTATTTTATACCTATATCTATTATATCTATTATGTCTATACTTTAAAACTACATCTATTATACCTATTATGTCTATATTTTATAACTATATCTACTATATCTATTATGTCTATATTTTATACCTATATCTATTATATCTTTTATGTTTATATTGTATACCTATATCTATTATGTCTATATTGTATACCTCTATCTGTTGTACCTATTATGTCAATATTTTATACCTATATCTATTATACGTCTTATGTCTATATTTTTTACCTATGTTTATTATATCCATTATGTCTATATTTTATACCTATATCTATTAGGTCTATATTTCATACCAATATCTATTATATCCATTATGTCTATATTATATATCTTTATCTATTATATCCATCATGTCTATATATTCCACCTATATCTATTATATCAATTATGTCTATATTTCATACCTATGTCTATTATATCCACTATATCTATATTTTATACCTGTATCTATTATATGTATATTTGGTACCCATATCCATTATATCTCTTGTATCTATATTTTATACCTATATCTATTATATCTATATTTTATACGTCTATCTATTTTATCTATTATGTCCATGTTTTATACCTATATCTATTATGTCTATATTTTATACCTATTTCTATTATATCTATTATGTCTGTATTTTATACCTATATCTATCATATCTATTATGTCTATATTTTATAGCGATATCTATTATATCTATTATGTACATATTTTACACGTATATCTATTATATCTATTATGTCTATATTTTATAGCTTTATCTATTATATCTATTATGTGTATATTGTATACATATATCTATTGTATCAATTATGTCTACATTTTATACCGATATCTATTATATTGATTCTGTCTTCATTTTACACCTATATCTAATATAGCTCTTATGTCTATATTTTATTCCTATATCTAGTATATGTACTATGTCTCTATTTTATACCTATATCTATTATATCTATTATGTGTATATTTTATATCTATATCTATTATATCAATTACGTCTATATTTTATACCTATATCTATTATGTCTATATTTTATAACTATATCTATTATGTCTATATGTTATACCTATAACTATTATGTCTATATTTTATACATATATATATTATGTCTATATTTTATACCTATGTCTATTATATCTATTATATCTATATTTTATATCTATATCTATTTGATCTATATTTTATACCTATATCTATTATATCTATTATATCTATATTTTATATCTATATCTATTATATCTACATTTTATACCTATATCTATATCTATTAGATGTATATTTTATATCTATATCTATTATATCTATTATATCCATATTTTATACCTATATCTATTATGTCTATATTTTACAACGATATCTATTATATATATATTTTATACCTATATCTATTATCTCCATTATATCTATATTTTATACCTATATCTATTATATCTATTATATGTATATTTTATACCTATATCTATTTTATATATTATATCTATATTTTATACCTCTAGTTATTATAACTGTATTTTATACCTATATTTCTGATATCCATTATGTCTATACTTTATAGGTCTATCTATTATACCTATTATTTCAATATTTTATACCTATATCTATTGTATCTATTTTCTATATATTTTATACCTCTATTGGATATATTATGTCTATATTTTATACCTCTATCGATTATGTCTATGTTTTACATCCATATATATTTTATCTATTATATTTATATTTCATACCTATATCTGTTATATCTATTATGTCTATATCTATTTTATCAATTATGTCTATATTTTATAACTATATCTATTATGTCTATTATGTCTATATTTTATAACTATATCTATTATATATATTATGTCTATATTTTATACATCTATAAATTATATCTATTATGTCTGTATTTTATACCTCTATGAATTATATCTATTATGTCTATATTTTATACCTCTATTTATTATATCTATCATATATATATTTCATTCCTCTGTCTATTATATCTATTATATCTATTATGTCTATATTTTACACCTCTATCTATAATATCTATTATGTCCATATTTTATACCTCTATCTATTATATCTATTATGTCTATATTTTATAACGATATCTACTATACCTATTATGTCTATATTTTATACCTATAACTGTTATATCTATTATGTCTATATATATTATATCTATTATGTCTATTTATTATGTCTATATCTATTATATCTATTAGGAGTATATATTATAGCTACATCTATTATATATATTATGTCTATATTTTATACCTATATATATTATATCTATTATGTTTATATTTTATACCTATATCTATTATGACTATATTTTATACCCATATTTATTATATCCATTATGTCTATATTGTGTACCTATACCTATTATGTCTATATTTATACCTATATCTATTATGTCTATATTTTATACCTATATCTTTTATATCTATTATGTCTATAGTTTATACCTATATCTATTATGTCTATATTTTATAGCTATTTCTATTATATCTATTATGTCTGTATTTTATACCTATGTCTACTTAATCTATTATGTCTATATGTTATACCTATATCTATTATATCTATTATGTCTATATTTTATACCTATATCTATTATATCTATTATGTCTATATTCTATACCTTTATCTATTATATCTATTATGTCTATATTTTATACCTATATCTATTATATCTATTATGTCTATATTTTATAACTCTATTATATCTATTATATCTATATTTTATACCTATATCTGTTACAACTATGTTTTATACCCATATTTCTTATATCTATATTTCATACCTATATCTATTATATCCATTATATTTATATTTTATAATTATGTCTATTATATCTATATTTTATTCTTATATCTATATCTCTTGTGTCTATGTTTCATAGCTATATCTGTTATATCTATATTTTATACCTATATCTATTATATCCATTATATCTATATTTTATACCTATATCTATTAAATCCATTATATCTTTATTTTATACCTATATCTATCATTTCTATATTTTATATCTATTTCTATTCAACCTATTATATCTATATTTTATACCTATATCTATTATATCTATTGTGTCTATATTTTATACCTATATCTATTATATCTATTATGTCTATATTTTATACCTAAATCTATTATGTCTATATTTTATACCCATATCTATTATATCAATTATGTCTATTTTTTTACCTATATCTATTATATCTATTATGTCTATATATATTATATCTATTATGTCTATTTTTTATGTCTATATCTATTATATCTACTAAGTCTATATATTATACCTACATCTATTATATATATTATGTCTATATTTTATACCTATATATATCTATTATGTCTATATTTTATACCTATATCTATTATGTCTATATTTTATACCCATATTTATTAAATCCATTATGTCTATATTGTATACCTATACCTATTATGTCTATATTTATACCTATATCTATTATATCTATTATGTCTATATTTTATACCTATGTCTATTTTATCTATTATGTCTATATGTTAAACCTATATCTATTATATCTATTATATCTATATTTCATGCCTATATCTATTATATCTATTTTGTCTATATGTTATACCTATATCTATTATATCTATTATGTCTATATTTTATACCTATATCTATTATATCTATTATGTCTATATTCTTTTTTTTTTTTTCTTCTTCTTAGAAAACTGGGTAGCAGATTCACTCCCAACGTTTTCTTTTCTTTTTTTTTTTTTTTATTATACTTTAAGTTCTAGGGTACGTGTGCATAACTTGCAGGTTTGTTACATATGTATACTTATGCCATGTTGGTGTGCTGCACCCATCAACTCGTCAGCACCCATCAATTCATCTTTTATATCATGTATAACTCCCCAATGCAATCCCTCCTTCCTCCCCACTCCCCCCTCCCCATGATAGGCCCCAGTGCGTGATGTTCCCCTTACCGAGTCCAAGTGATCTCATTGTTCAGTTCCCACCTATGAGTGAGAACATGCGGTGTTTGGTTTTCTGTTCTTGTGATAGTTTGCTAAGAATGATGGTTTCCAGCTGCATCCATGTCCCTACAAAGGACGCAAACTCATCCTTTTTTATGGCTGCATAGTATTCCATGGTGTATATGTGCCACATTTTCTTAATCCAGTCTGTCACAGATGGACATTTGGGTTGATTCCAAGTCTTTGCTATTGTGAATAGTGCCGCAATAAACATACGTGTACATGTGTCTTTGTAGTAGAATGATTTATAATCCTTTGGGTATATACCCAGTAGTGGGATGGCTGGGTCATATGGTACATCTAGTTCTGGAACCTTGAGGAATTGCCATACTGTTTTCCATAATGGTTGAACTAGTTTACAATCCCACCAACAGTGTAAAAGTGTTCCTATTTCTCCACATCCTCTCCAACACCTGTTGTTTCCTGACTTCTTAATGATTGCCATTCTAACTGGTGTGAGATGGTATCTCATTCTGGTTTTGATTTGCATTTCTGTGATGGCGAGTGATGATGAGCATTTTTTCATGTGTCTGTTGGCTGTATGAATATCTTCTTTTGAGAAATGTCTGTTCATATCCTTTGCCCACTTTTTGATGGGGTTGTTTGTTTTTTTCTCGTATATTTGTTTGAGTTCTTTGTAGATTCTGGATATTAGCCCTTTGTCAGATGAGTAGGTTGCAAAAATTTTCTCCCATTCTGTAGGTTGCCTGTTCACTCTGATGGTAGTTTCTTTTGCTGTGCAAAAGCTCTTTAGTTTAATTAGATCCCATTTGTCAATTTTGGCTTTTGCTGCCGTTGCTTTTGGTGTTTTAGACATGAAGTCGTTGCCCATGCTTATGTCCTGAATGGTACTACCTAGATTTTCTTCTAGGGTTTTTATGGTATTAGGTCTAACATTTAAGTCTCTAATCCATCTTGAATTAATCTTCGTATAAGGGGTAAGGAAAGGATCCAGTTTCAGCTTTCTACTTATGGCTAGCCAATTTTCCCAGCACCATTTATTAAATAGGGAATCCTTTCCCCATTTCTTGTTTCTCTCAGGTTTGTCAAAGATCAGATGGTTGTAGATGTGCGGTATTATTTCTGAGGACTCTGTTCTGTTCCATTGGTCTATATCTCTGTTTTGGTACCAGTACCATGCTGTTTTGGTTACTGTAGCCTTGTAGTATAGTTTGAAGTCAGGTAGCGTGACGCCTCCAGCTTTGTCCTTTTGACTTAGGATTGTCTTGGCAATGCGGGCTCTTTTTTGGTTCCATATGAACTTTAAAGCAGTTTTTTCCAATTCTGTGAAGAAAGTCATTGGTAGCTTGATGGGGATGGCAGTGGATCTAGAAATAACCTTGGGCAGTATGGCCATTTTCACGATATTGATTCTTCCTATCCATGAGCATGGTATGTTCTTCCATTTGTTTGTGTCCTCTTTTATTTCACTGAGCAGTGGTTTGTAGTTCTCCTTGAAGAGGTCCTTTACATCCCTTGTAAGCTGGATTCCTAGGTATTTTATTCTCTTTGAAGCAATTGTGAATGGAAGTTCATTCCTGATTTGGCTCTCTGCTTGTCTGTTGCTGATGTATAAGAATGCTTGTGATTTTTGCACATTAATTTTGTATCCCGAGACTTTGCTGAAGTTGCTTATCAGCTTAAGGAGATTTTGGGCTGAGACGATGGGGTTTTCTAAATATACAATCATGTCATCTGCAAACAGGGACAATTTGACTTCTTCTTTTCCTAACTGGATACCCTTGATTTCTTTCTCTTGCCTGATTGCCCTAGCCAGAACTTCCAACACTATGTTGAATAGGAGTGGTGAGAGAGGGCATCCCTGTCTTGTGCCAGTTTTCAAAAGGAATTTTTCCAGTTTTTGCCCATTCAGTATGATATTAGCTGTGGGTTTGTCATAAATAGCTCTTATGATTTTGAGGTACGTTCCATCAATACCGAATTTATTGAGGGTTTTTAGCATGAAGGGCTGTTGAATTTTGTCAAAAGCCTTTTCTGCATCTATTGAGACAATCATGTGGTTCTTGTCTTTGGTTCTGTTTATATGCTGGATTACGTTTATTGATTTGCGAATGTTGACCCAGCCTTGCATCCCAGGGATGAAGCCCACTTGATCATGGTGGATAAGCTTATTGATGTGCTGCTGAATCCGGTTTGCCAGTATTTTATTGAGAATTTTTGCATCAATGTTCATCAGGGATATTGGTCTAAAATTCTCTTTTTTTGTTGTGTCTCTGCCAGGCTTTGGTATCAGGATGATGTTGGCCTCCTAAAATGAGTTAGGGAGGATTCCCTCTTTTTCTATTGATTGGAATAGTTTCAGAAGGAATGGTACCAGCTCCTCCTTGTACCTCTGGTAGAATTCAGCTGTGAATCCATCTGGTCCTGGACTTTTTTTGGTGGGTAGGCTATTAATTGTTGCCTCAATTTCAGAGCCTGCTATTGGTCTATTCAGGGATTCAGCTTCTTCCTGGTTTAGCCTTGGGAGAGTGTAAGTGTCCAGGAAATTATCCATTTCTTCTAGATTTTCTAGTTGATTTGCGTAGAGGCGTTTATAGTATTCTCTGATGGTAGTTTGTATTTCTGTGGGGTCAGTGGTGATATCCCCTTTATCATTTTTTATTGCATCTATTTGGTTCCTCTCTCTTTTCTTCTTTATTAGCCTTGCAAGCGGTCTGTCAATTTTGTTGATCTTTTCAAAAAACCAACTCCTGGATTCATTGATTTTTTGGAGGGTTTTTTGTGTCTCTATCTCCTTCAGTTCGGCTCTGATCTTAGTTATTTCTTGCCTTCTGCTAGCTTTTGAATGTGATTGCTCTTGCCTCTCTAGTTCTTTTCATTGTGATGTTAGAGTGTCCAGTTTAGATCTTTCCTGCTTTCTCTTGTGGGCATTTAGTGCTATAAATTTCCCTCTACACACTGTTTTAAATGTGTCCCAGAGATTCTGGTATGTTGTATCTTTGTTCTCATTGGTTTCAAAGAACATCTTTATTTCCGCTTTCATTTCGTTATGTACCCAGTAGTCATTCAGGAGCAGGTTGTTCAGTTTCCATGTAGTTGAGCGGTTTTGATTGAGTTTCTTAGTCCTGAGTTCTAGTTTGATTGCACTGTGGTCTGAGAGACAGTTTGTTATAATTTCTGTTCTTTTACATTTGCTGAGGAGTGCTTTACTTCCAATTATGTGGTCAATTTTGGAATAAGTGCGATGTGGTGCTGAGAAGAATGTATATTCTGTTGATTTGGGGTGGAGAGTTCTATAGATGTCTATTAGGTCCCCTTGGTGCAGAGATGAGTTCAATTCCTGGATATCCTTGTTAACTTTCTGTGTCGTTGATCTGTCTAATGTTGACAGCGGAGTGTTGAAGTCTCCCATTATTACTGTATGGGAGTCTAAGTCTCTTTGTAAGTCTCTAAGGACTTGCTTTATGAATCTGGGTGCTCCTGTATTGGGTGCATATATATTTAGGAGAGTTAGCTCTTCCTGTTGAATTGATCCCTTTACCCTTATGTAATGGCCTTCTTTGTCTCTTTTGATCTTTGATGGTTTAAAGTCTGTTTTATCAGAGACTAGGATTGCAACCCCTGCTTTTTTTTGTTCTCCATTTGCTTGGTAGATCTTCCTCCATCCCTTTATTTTGAGCCTATGTATGTCTCTGCATGTGAGATGGGTCTCCTGAATACAGCAGACTGATGGGTCTTGACTCTTTATCCAGTTTGCCAGTCTGTGTCTTTTAATTGGAGCATTTAGTCCATTAACATTTAAGGTTAATATTGTTATGTGTGAACTTGATCCTGCCATTATGATATTAACTGCTTATTTTGCTCGTTAGTTGATGCAGTTTCTTCCTAGCCTCGGTGGTCTTTACATTTTGGCATGTTTTTGCGATGGCTGGTACCGGTTGTTCCTTTCCATGTTTAGGGCTTCCTTCAGGGTCTCTTGTAAGGCAGGCCTGGTGGTGACAAAATCTCTAAGCATTTGCTTATCTGTAAAGGATTTTATTTCTCCTTCACTTATGAAACTTAGTTTGGCTGGATATGAAATTCTGGGTTGAAAATTCTTTTCTTTAAGAACGTTGAATATTGGCCCCCACTCTCTTCTGGCTTGTAGAGTTTCTGCCGAGAGATCTGCTGTTAGTCTGATGGGCTTCCCTTTGTGGGTAACCCGACCTTTCTCTCTGGCTGCCCTTAAGATTTTTTCCTTCATTTCAACTTTGGTGAATCTGGCAATGATGTGTCTTGGAAGTTGCTCTTCTGGAGGAGTATCTTTGTGGCGTTCTCTGTATTTCCTGAATTTGAATGTTGGCCTGCCCTACTAGGTTGGGGAAGTTCTCCTGGATGATATCCTGAAGAGTGTTTTCCAACTTGGTTCCATTTTCCCCCTCACTTTCAGGCACCCCAATCAGACGTAGATTTGGTCTTTTTACGTAATCCCATACTTCTTGCAGGCTTTGCTCATTTCTTTTTCTTCTTTTTTCTTTCGGTTTCTCTTCTCGCTTCTTTTCATTCATTTGATCTTCAATCGCTGATACTCTTTCTTCCAGTTGATCGAGTCGGTTACTGAAGCTTGTGCATTTGTCACGTATTTCTCGTGTCATGGTTTTCATCTCTGTCATTTCGTTTATGATCTTCTCTGCATTAATTAGTCTAGCTGTCAATTCTTCCACTCTTTTTTCAAGATTTTTAGTTTCTTTGCGCTGGGTACGTAATTCCTCCTTTAGCTCTGATAAGTTTGATGGATAGAAGCCTTCTTCTCTCCTCTCGTCCAAGTCATTCTCTGACCAGCTTTGATCCGTTGCTGGCGATGGGCTGCGCTCCTTTGCAGGGGGAGATGCGCTCTTATTTTTTGAATTTCCAGCTTTTCTGCCCTGCTTCTTCCCCATCTTTGTGGTTTTATCTGTCTCTGGTCTTTGATGGTGGTGACGTACTGATGGGGTTTTGGTATAGGTGTCCTTCCTGTTTGATAGTTTTCCTTCTGACAGTCAGAAGGACTGTCTGTTAGTCTTTTGGAGATTGCTTGAGGTCCGCTCCAGACCCTGTTTGCCTGGGTATCAGCAGCAGAGGTTGCCGAAGATAGAATATTGCTGAACAGCGAGTGTACCTGTCTGATTCTTCCTTTGGAAGTTTCCTCTCAGGGGTGTACTCCACCCTGTGAGGTGTGGGGTGTCAGACTGCCCCTAGTGGGGGATTTCTCCCAGCTAGGCTACTCAGGGGTCAGGAACACACCTGAGCAGGCAGTCTGTCCGTTCTCAGATCTCAACCTCCGCGTTGGGAGATCCACGGCTCTCCCCAAAGCTGTCAGACAGAGTCGTTCGCGTCTGCACCGGCTCCCGCTACTTCCCCTGTTGGTCTTCAGCTGTGCGCTGTCCCCAGAGGTGGAGACTACAGAGACAGGCAGGCTTCCTTGAGCTGCTGTGAGCTCCACCCAGTTCGAGCTTCCCAGCGGCTTTGTTTACCTACTTAAGCCTCAGCAATGGCGGGCGCCCCTCCCCCAGCCTCGCTGCTGCCTTGCGGATAGATCGCGGCAGACTGCTGTGTTAGCAGTGAGGGAGGCTTCGTGGGCGTGGGACCCTCCCGGCCAGGTGTGGGATATATTCTCCTGGTGTGCCTGTATGCTTACAGCGCAGTATTGGGGTGGGAGTTACCCGATTTTCCATGTGTTGTGTGTCTCAGTTCCCCTGGCTAGGAAAACGGATCCCCTTCCCCCTTGCGCTTCCAGGTGAGGCGATGCCTCGCCCTGCTTCAGCTCTCGCTGGTCAGGCTGCAGCAGCTGACCAGCACCGATTGTCCGCCACTCCCTAGTGAGATGACCCCAGTACCTCAGTTGCAAATGCAGAAATCACTGGTCTTCTGTGTCGCTCCCGCTGGGAGTTGGAGACTGGAGCTGTTCCTATTCGGCCATCTTGCTCCGCCTATTATGTCAATATTCTATACCTATATCTATTATATCTATTATGTCTATATTTTATACCCATATCTATTATATCTATTATGTCTATATTTTATAACTTTATTATATCTATTATATCTATATTTTATACCTATATCTATTATACTATATTTTATACCTATATTTCTTATATCTATATTTAATACCTATATCTATTATATCTATTATATTTATATTTTATAATTATGTCTATTATATCTATATTTTATACTTATATCTATTATATCTATTATATCTATATTTTATGCCTATATCAATTATATCTATATTTTATACGTATATCTATTATATCTATTGTATCCATATTCTATAGCTATATCTATTATATCTATTATGTCTATATTTTATACCTATATCTATTATATCTATTATGTCTATATTCTATACCTATATCTATTATATCTGTTATGTCTATATTTTATATCTATATCTATTATATCTATTATGTCTATATTCTATACGTATATCCATTATATCTGTTACGTTTATATTTTATACCTATATCTATTATATTTGTTATGTCTGTTTTATTGCTCTATTATATCTATTATGTCTATATTTTATATATCTATTTTATCTCTGACTATATTTTATACCTATATCTATTATGTATATATCTATTATATGTATTATGTCTATATTTTATACCTACATCTATTATATCTATTATGACCATATTTTCTACCTATATCAATTATATCTATTATGACTAAATTTTATATCTATGTATTATGTATATATTTTACACCTATATCTATTATATCTATTATGTCTATATATTATACCCATGTCTATTATATCTATATTTTACACCTATATCTATTATATCTATTATATCTAAGTTTTATATCTATATCTATTATATCTATATTTTATATGTATATCCATCATATCTATTATTTCTATATTTTATACTTGTATCTATTATATCTATTATGTCTATATTTTATACCTATATCTATTATATCTATTATGTCTATATTCTATACCTATATCTATTGTATCTATTATGTCTATATTTTATACCTATATCTATTATATCTATTATGTCTATATTTTATACCTCTATCTATTATAACTGTTATGTCTATATTTTATAGGTATACCTATTATGTCTATATTTTATACCTATACCTATTTTGTCTATATTTTATGCCACTATTACGTCTATATTTGATACCTATATCTTTTATATCTATTATGTCTATATTTTATACCTATATCTATTATGTCTATATTTTATACCTATATTTATTATATGTATTATGTCTATATTATATACCTATATCTATTTTATCTATTATGTCTATATGTTATACCTATATCTTATATTTATATTTCATATCTATATCTATTATATCTATTATGTCTATATTTTATACCTATGTCTATTATATGTATTATGTCTATATTTTATACCTATATCTATTATATCCATTATGTCTATATTCTATACCTGTATCTATTATATCTATTATGTCTATATTTTATATCTATAAGTATTTTGTCTATATTTTTTACATATATCTATATATCTATTATGTCTATATTTTATATCTATATCAATTATACCTATTTTGTCTGTAATTTATACCTATATCTATTATATCTATTATGTCTATATTTCATACCTACATCTATTTTAGCTATTATGTCTATATTTTATACCTATATTTATTACGTCTATATTTTATACCTATATATATTATATCTATTATGTCTATATTTTATACCTATATCTATTATATCTATTATGTCTGTATTTTATATCTATATCTATTATATTTATTATGTCTACATTTAACCCCTCTATCTATTATATCTATTATGTCTATTTTTTATAACTCTATCAATTATATCTCTTATGTCTATATTTTATACCTCTATTATATCTATTATGCCTATATTTTATACCTATATCTATTATATCTATTATGTCTATATTTTATACCTATATCAATTATGTCTATTATATCTATATTTTATTCCTATATCTATTATGTCTATATTTTATACCTATATCTATTATGTCTGTATTTTATACCTATATCTATTACATAGGTATTAATATCTATATCTACATTATATCTATATCTATATATCTATGTCTATATTTTATATCTCTATCTATTCTATCTATTATATCTATATTTTATGTCTACATCTATTATGACTATATTTTATACCTTTATCTATTATATCGATGATGTCTATATTTTATACCTCTATGTATTATATCTTTTATGTCTATATTTTATCCCTATATCTATTATATCTATTATGTCTACATTTTATACCTATGTCTATTATATCTATTATGTCTATATTTTATACCTATATCTATTATATCTATTATGTCTATATCTATTATATCTATTATGTCTATATTTTATACCTATATCTAACATATCTATTGTATTTATATTTTATCATTATGTCTATTATATCTATATTTTATACTTATGTCTATTATATCTATTATATCTATATTTTGTGCCTATATCAATTATATCTATGTTTTATACGTATATCTATTATATCAATTATATCTATAATTTATAACTATATCTATTATATCTATTATGTCTAAATTTCATACCTATATCTATTATATCTATTATATCTATACTTGATACCTATATCTATTATGTCTATATTTTATACCTATAACTATTATATCTATTATTTCTATATTTTAAACCTGTATCTACTGTATCTATTATGTCTATATTTTATACCTATATCTATTATGTCTATATTTCATGCCTAAATCTATTATATCTATTATGTCTATATTTTATACCTATATCTATTATATCTACTATGTCTATATCTATTGTATCTATTATGTCTATATTTTATACCTATATCTATTATATCTATTATGTCTATATTTTATACCCATATCTTTATATCTATTATGTCTATATTTTATACCTATATCTATTATATCTATATTTATACCTATATCTATTATAACGATTATGTCTATATTTTATAACTATATGTGTTATATCTATTCTGTCTATATTTTATATCTATATCTATTTTGTCTACCTTTCATACCTATATCTATTATATCTATTATGTCTATATTTTATACCTATATCTATTATATCCATTATGTCTACATTTTTTACCTATATCTATTATATCTATTATACTTATATTTTATAATTATATCTATTATATCTATATTTTATACCGGTATCTATTATATCTATTATTTTTTTATTTTATATCTACACCTACTATATCTATATTTTATAAGTATTTCTATTATAACTATTATGTCTATATTTTATACCTATATCTATTATATCTATATTTTCCACCTGTATGTATTATGCCTATTTTGTCTATATTTTATACCTATGTATTATATCTATTCTTTCTATATTTTTAACCTATATTTATTATATCTGTGTATATTTTATACCTATATCTATCATATATATTATGTGTATATTTTATACCTATATCTATTATATCTATTATGTCTGTATTTTATACCTATATCTATTATATCTATTATGTCTATATTTTCTCCCTCTATTATATCTATTATGTCTATATTTTATAACTCTATCAATTATAGCTATTATGTCTATATTTTATACCTATATCTATTATATCTATTATATCTATATTTTATACCTATATCTATTATAACAATATTTTATACCTATATACATTATATCTATGTTTTTTACCTATATAAATTATATCTATAATATTTATATTTTTTATAATTATATCTATTAAATCTATATTTTATAGCTATATCTATTATATCTGTTGTCTATATTTTATACCTGTATCTATTATATCTACTTTTTATACATATATCTATTATATCTATTATATGTATATTTTATACTTATATCTATTATATCTATATTTTATATCTGTATCTATTGTATCTATTATGTCTATATTTTACACCTATATCTATTTTATCTATTATGTCTATATTTTATACCTATATCTATTATATCTATTACGTTTATATTTTATACCTATATCTATTATGTCTGTATTTTTTACCTATATCTATTATATCTATTATGTCTACATTTTATACCTATATCTGTTATGTCTATATTTAATACCAATATCTATGATATCTATTATGTCTATATTTTATATCTTTATTTATTATATCTATCATGTCTATACTTTATACCTATATCTATTATATCCATTATGTCTATATTTCATACCTATATCTATTATATCCACTATATCTATATTTTATACCTATATCTATTATATGTATATTTGATACCCATATCCATTATAGCTATTGTATCTATATTTTATATCTATATCTATTATATCTATTATGTCTATCTATTATATCTATTATATCAATATTTTATTCATATATCTATTATATCTGTATTTTATACCTGTATCTATTATATCTATAATGTCCATGTTTTATACCTATATCTATTATATCTATTATGTCTATATTTCATACCTATTTCTATTATATCTATTATGTCTGTTTTTTATACCAATATCTATCATATCTATTATGTCCACATTTTATACCTATATATATCATATCTATTATGTCTATATTTTATACCTATATCTGTTATATCTATTATGTCTGTATTTCATACCTATATCTATATAGGTATGAAATACAGATGTATGAAATACAGATATCATAGATATATCATAGATATAATAGAGATATCTATATCTCTATTTTATACCTCTGTCTATTTTGTCTATATTTTATACCTATATCTATTATATCTATTATGTGTATAATTTATACCTATATCTATTATATCTATTATGTCTTTATTTTATACCTATATCTATTATATCTATTATGTCTAAATATTATACCTATATCTACTATGTCTATATTTTGTACCTATATCTATTATAACTATTATGTCTATATTTTATAACTATACATTATGTCTATATTTTAAACCTATATCTATTTTATCTATTATGTCTATATTTCATAACTATATATTATGTCTATATTTTATATCTATATCCATTATATATATTATGTCTATATTTTATATCTATACCTATTATGTCTATATTTTATACCTATATCTATTGTATCTATTATGTCTATATTTTATACCTACATCTATTATGTCAATATTTTAAACCGATATCTATTATATCTATTATGTCTATATTTTATACCTATATCTATTATACCTATTATGTCTATATATTATACCTATACCTATTATGTCTATATTTTATACCTGTATCTATTATATCCATTATGTCTATATTTTATACCTACATCTATTATGTCTACATTTTATAACTATATGTATTATATCAATTATGTCTATATTTTATACCTATATCTATTATATCAGTCGATATTTTATACCTATATCTGTTATATCTATTATGTCTGTATTTGATACCTATATCTATTATATCTATTATGTCTATATTTTATACCTATATCTATTATGTCCATTATGTCTCTATTTTATTACCATATCTATTATTTTCATTATGTCTATATTTAATACCTATATGTATGATATCTACTATGTCTATATTTTATATCTCCATCTATTATAACTATTATGTATATATTTTATACCTATATCTATTATATCAATTATGACAAATATTTATACCTATATATTATGTGTATATTTTACAGCTATATCTATTATATCTATTTTGTCTATATTTTATACCTCTATCTATTATATCTGTATTTTACACCTATATCTATTATGGCTATTATATCTACATTTTTATCTATATCTATTATATCTACATTTTATACCTATATCCATCATATATATTATATCTATATTTTATACTTGTATCTATCATAACTATTATATCTATATTTTATACCTATATCTATTGTATGTATATTTTATGCCAATATCCATTATATCTATTATGTCTATATTTTATACCTGCATTTATTGTATCTATTTTGTCTATATTTTATACCTATATCTATTACATCTAATATATCTGTATGTTATATCTACATTTATTAAACGTATTCTCTCTATATTTTATACGTAAATCTATTACATCTATTATGTCTATATTTTATACCTATATGTCTTATATCTATTATGTCTTTTATACCGATATCTATTATATCTATTATGTCTGTCTTTTATACCTATATCTATTATATCTATTATGTCTATATATAATACCTATATCTATTATATCCCTTATGTCCATATATTATACCTATATCTGTTATATCTATTATGTCTATATTTTATAACTATATGTATTATATTTATTTTGTCTATATTTTATACCTATATCTATTATATCTATTGTCTATATTTTATACTTACATGTATTATATCTATTATGTCTATATTTTATACCTATATATATTATCACTATTATGTCTATATTTTATAACTATATCTCTTATATCTATTATGTATATATTTTACACCTATACCTATTATGTCTGTATTTTATACCTCTATCTATTTTATCTATTTTGTCTATATTTTTTTCCTTTATCTATTATATCTATGATGTCTATATTTTTTACCTATATCTATTATATCTATTATGTCTCTATTTTATACCTATATCCATTATATCTATTATGTCTATATTTTATACCTATATCTATTATATCTATTTTTTATACCTGTATCTATTATATCTTTTTTTCACACCTATATCTCTATCTATTGTGTCTATATTTCATAGCTATATCTGTTATATCTATGTTTTATACCTATATCTATTATATCCATTATATCTATATTTTATACCTATATATATATTATATCTATATTTTATACCTATATCTATTATATCTATATTTTATACCTGTATCTATTATATCTATTATGTCTAAGTTTTATACCTATATCTATCTATTATGTCTATATTTTATACCTATTTCTATTACATCTATTTTGTCTGTATTTTATAGCTATATCTATCGTATCTATTATGTCTATATTTTATACCTATATATATCATATCTATTATGTCTATATTTCATAACTATATCTATTATGTCTATTATGTATATATTTTATACCTATATCTATCTATGTCTATTATGTGTATATTTTATACGTATATCAATTATATCCATTTTGTCCATATTTTGTTCCTATATCTATTATATCTATTATGTCTATATTTTATACGTATATCTATTATATCTATTATGTCTATATTTTATACTTATAACTATTATATCTGTTATGTGTACATTTTATACCTATATCGATTATATCTATTATGTCTATATTTTATACCTATATCTATTACATCTATTATGTCTATATTTTATACCTATATCTATTATATCTATTATGACTAAATTTTATACCTATATCTATTATGTCTAAATTTTACACCTATAATTATTATATCTATTATGTCTATATTTTATACCTATATCTATTATATCTATTATATCTATATTTTATATCTATATCTACATTATTATACCTATATCTATTACATCTATTTTATCTATATTTTATACCTGTATGTATTATATCTATTATGTCTATATTTTAGACCTATATATGTTATATCGATTATGTCTATATTGTATACTTATGTGTATCATATTTACTATGGGTATATTTTATACCTATATCTATTACATCTATTGTGTTTATATCTATTATGTCTGTATTTTATAACTCTATCTTTTATAACTATTATGTCTATATTTTATCCCTCTACCTATTATATCTATTATGTCTATATTTCATACCTCCATGATATCTATTATGTCTATATTTTATTACTCTATTATCACTATAACGTCTATACTTCATATCTCTATTATATCTATGATGTCTATATTTTTTACCTCTATTATACCGATAATGTCTATATTTTATTTCAATATCTACTATATCTATTATGTCTATATTTTATACCTCTATCTATTATATCTATTATATCTATTATGTCTATATTTTATACCTCTATCTATTGTATCTATTAGGTCTATATTTTTTACATCTGTTATATCTATTATGTCTATATTTCATACCTCTATCTAGTATATCTATTTGTTTTTTATTTTATACCCTTATCTATTATATCTATTATGTGCATAATTTATACATATATCTATTATATATATTCTCTCGATATTTTATACCTATGTCTATTATATCTATTGTGTCTATATTTTAATCCTATATCTATTATATCTGTAGTATCTATATTTTATACCTATATCTATTATATCTATTATGTGTATATTTGGTACCTCAATCTATTATATCTTTCATGTCTATATTTCATAACTATATCTATTATGTCTATTATGTCTACATTTTATAACTATATCTATTATATCTATTATGTATACATTTTATAACTCTATTATATCTATTATGTCTATAATTTATACCTCTATCAATTATATCTATTATCTTTATATTTTATACCTCTATCTATTATATCTATGATGTCTATATTTTATACCTCTATCGATTATATCTATTTTGTTTATATTTTATATCTCTTTGATATCTATTATATCTATATTTTGTACCTGTATCTATTATGTTTATTATGTCTACATTTTATACCTCTATCTATTATATCTATTAGGTCTACATTTTATACCTATATCGATTATATCTATTATGTCTATATTTTATACCATTATCTATTATACCTCTGATGTCTATATTTTATACCTATATCTATTATATCTATTATGTCTATATTTTATACCTATATCTATTTTGTCTATATTTTATACCGATATCTATTTTATCTATTATGTCTATATTTTATTTCTTTATCTGTTATATCCGTTATGTCTATATTTTATACCTATATTTCTTATATACAGTATATCTATATTTTTACCTATTTCTATTATATCTATATTTATACCTCTATCTATTTTATCTATTACATCTATATTTTATACTGATATCTATTATATCTATTATATCCATATTTGACATCTATATCGATTATGTGTATATTTTATACCTATATCAAAAGTATCTATTATGTCTATATTTTGCACCTATATCTATCATATCTATTATGTCTATATTTTATACCTGTATCTATTATATCTATTGGGTCTATATTTTACAACTTTATCTATTATATCTAATATGTCTATATTTTATACCTCTATCTATTATATCTATTATGTCTATATTTTACACCTCTATCTATTATATCTATTATGTCTATATTTTATACCTCTATTATGTCTATTATGTGTATATTTTATAACTATATTTATTATATCTATTATGATTATATTTTATACATATATCTGTTATGTGTATATTTTACCTATATCTACCATATATATTATGTGTATATTTCATACCTATATCTATTATATCTATTATATCTATATTTTATACCCATATCTATTATATCTATTATGTCATTATTTTATACCTATATCTATTTTATCTATAATGTATATATTTTATACCTACATCCAGTTCGAGCTTCCCAGCGGCTTTGTTTACCTACTTAAGCCTCAGCAGTGGCGGGCGCCCCTCCCCCAGCCTCGCTGCTGCCTTGCGGATAGATCGCGGCAGACTGCTGTGTTAGCAGTGAGGGAGGCTTCGTGGGCGTGGGACCCTCCCGGCCAGGTGTGGGATATATTCTCCTGGTGTGCCTGTATGCTTACAGCGCAGTATTGGGGTGGGAGTTACCCGATTTTCCAGGTGTTGTGTGTCTCAGTTCCCCTGGCTAGGAAAACGGATCCCTTCCCCCTTGCGCTTCCAGGTGAGGCGATGCCTCGCCCTGCTTCAGCTCTCGCTGGTCAGGCTGCAGCAGCTGACCAGCACTGATTGTCCGGCACTCCCTAGTGAGATGACCCCAGTACCTCAGTTGAAAATGCAGAAATCACCGGTCTTCTGTGTCGCTCGCGCTGTGAGTTGGAGACTAGAGCTGTTCCTATTCGGCCATCTTGCTCCGCCCCCCAAGTCTATATTTTATACCTATATCTATTATATCTATTATGTCTATATTTTATGCCTATATCTATTATATCTATTATGTCTGTATTTTATACCTACATCTATTATATCTACTATGTCTGTATTTTATATCTATATCTATTATATCTATTATGTCTATATTCTATACCTGTATCTATTATGTCTATATTTTATACCTATATCTATTATATCAATTATGTCTATATTTTATATGTATATCTATTATGTCTATATTTTATAACTATATCTATTATATCTATTATGTCTATGTTTTATACCAATATCTGTTATATCTATTATGTCTATTTTTTATACCTATATCTATTATATCTATTATGTCGATATTTTATACCTATACTTATTATGTCTATTTTTTATACTTATATCTGTTATATCTATTATGACTATATTTCATACCTATATGTATTATATCTTTTATTACTATATTTTATACCTATGTCTATTATATTTA
Organism: Rhinopithecus roxellana; assembly: GCF_007565055.1. Taxonomy (NCBI): domain Eukaryota; kingdom Metazoa; phylum Chordata; class Mammalia; order Primates; family Cercopithecidae; genus Rhinopithecus; species Rhinopithecus roxellana. Next base: position 17,327,940 of record NC_044562.1, on the reverse strand, counting down.
TTATATCTATATTTTATACCGATATCGATTATATATATTGTGTCTATATTTTAAACCTATATCTATTATATCTGCATTTATACCTATATCTATTATATCTATATTTTATACCTATATCAATGACATCTATATTTTATATCTATATCTACTATATCTATATTTTATACCTATCTATAGGTATAAAATAGATATCTATTATATCTATTAGGTCTATATTTTATACCTATATCTATCATATCTATTATGTCTATATTTTATACCGATTTCTATTATGTCTATATTTTATACCTATATCTATTATATCTATTATGTCTTTTTTTATACCTATATTTATAATATCTATTATGTCTATATCTATAATATCTGTTAGGTCTTTATTTTATACCTGTATCTATTATATCCATTATGTCTATATTTTATACCTCTATCTATTATATCTATTATGTCTATATTTTATACCTCTATCTATTATATCTATTATGTCTATATTTTATACGTCTATCTATTATATCTATTATGTCTATATTTTATTCCTATATCTATTATATCTATTATGTCTATATTTTATACCGATATCTATTATATCTATTATGTCTGTATTTCATACCTATATCTATTATGTCTATATTTTATACCTATATCTATCTATTATATCTATTCTGTCTATATTTTATACCTCTATCTATTATATCTATCATGTCTATATTTTATACCTCTAACTGATATATCTATTATGTCTATACTTTAAACCTATATCTATTATATTTCTTATGTCTATCCTTAATACCTATATCTATTACGTCTATATTTTATACCTGTATCTGTTATATTTATTATGTCTATATTTTATACCTATATCTATTATATCTATTGTCTACATTTTCTACCTGTATCTATTATATCTATTTTTTATACGTACATGTATTATATCTATTATATCTATATTTTATACCTATATCTATTATATCTTTATTTTATACCTGTATCTATTATATCTATTAGGTCGATGTTTTATACCTATATCTATTATATCTATTATGTCTATATTGTATACCTATATATTATATCTATTATGTCTATATATTATAGCTCTATATGTCATATCTATTATGTCTATATTTTATGCCTATATCTATCATATCTATTATGTCTATATTTTATACTTATATCGATTATGTCTATATTTTATACCTATATCTATTATATCTATTATGTCTGTATTTTGTAACTATACCTAATATATCTATTATGTGTATATTTTATGCCTGTATCTTTTATATCTATTATGTCTGTATCTATTATATATGTTATGTGTTTGTTTTATACCTCTATCTATTATATCTCTTATGTCTATATTTTATACCTCTTTATATTATATCTCTTATGTCTGTATTTTATACCTCTATGTTTTATGTCTCTTATGTCTATATTTTATACCTCTATCTGTTATATCTCTTATGTCTACATTATATATATCTATCTATTATATCTATTATGTCTATATTTTATTCCTCTACCTATTATATCCTCTTATGTATATTTTTTATACCTCTATCTATTATATCTACTATGTCTATATGTTATACCTATATCTATTATATCTTGTATGTCTATATTTTATACCTCTATCTATTATGTCTATTTTGTCTATTTTTTATAACTATACCTATTATATCTATTAAGTCTATAATTTATACTTATATGTATCATGTCTGTATATTATACCTATATCTATTATATCCATTATGTCAATATTTTATACGTATATTTAATATGCCTGTGTTTTATACCTATATCTATTATATCCATTATATCTATATTTTATACCTATATCTATTGTATCTATTATGTCTAAATTTTATACATCTATATATTATATCTATTATGTCTATATTTTGTATCTTTATCTGTTATATGTATTATGTATATATTTTGTACCTCTATCTATTATATCTATTACGACTATATTTATAATTATATCTATTATGGCTATTATGTCTATAATTTATACTTATATGTATAATGTCTAAATTTAATATCTATATTTATTATATCTATATGTCTATATTTCATACCTCTCTCATATCTATTAGGTCTATATCTATTGTATCTATCATGTCTATATTTTATACCTATATCTATTATATCTATTATTTCTATGTTTTATACCTATATCTATTATATCTATTATGTCTATATTTTATAGTTATGTCTATTATAACTACTATGTCTATAATTTTAACATATATGTATTATATCTATTATGTCTATATTTTATACCTATATCTATTACATGTATATTTTATACCTATATCTAGTTTATCTATTATATTTATATTTTATAATTATATCTATTATATCTATGTTTTATAGGTGTATCTATTATAACTATTATATCTATATTTTATATCTGTATCTATTATATCTCTATTTTATACGTATGCCTATTATATCTATTATGTCTACATTTTATAACTATGTCAATTATATCTATTATGTCTATATTTTATACCTATACTTATTATATCTATTATGTCTACATTTTATACATCCATGTATTGTATCTATTATGTCTATATTTTATACCTAATTCTATTATGTCTCTTATGTGTATAATTTATACCTGTATCTATTATATCTATATTTTATACCTATCTCTACTATGTCTATATTTTATACCTATATCTATTATATCTATTATGTCTATATTTTACACCTATATCTATTATATCTATTATGTCTGTATTTTATACCTATACATATTATGTCTAGATTTTATACCTATATCTATTATGACTATTATCTCTATATTGTATAACTATATCTGTTATATATCTTCTGTCTATATTTTATACCTATATCTATTATGTATATATTTTATACCTATATCTATTATATCTATTATGTGTATATTTTATACCTATATCTATTATGTCTATTATGTCTGTATTTTATACCTATATCTATTATGTCTATTTTTTATACCTATATCTATTATATCAATTATATCCATATTTTATACCTATATCTATTATATCTATATTTCAGACCTATATCTATTATATCTTTATATCTATATTTTATACCTATATGTATATCCATTATATTTATATTTTATACCTATATCTATTATATCTATTATATCTATATTTTAACTATAGCTGTTATATCCATTATGTCTATATTTGATTCCAATATCTATTATATCTATTATGTCTGTATCTATTATATCTATTATGTGTATGTTTTATACCTATATCTATTATATAATGTCTATATTTTATAACTATATCTCTTATGTCTGTATTTTATACCTATATCTATTTTAACGATTATGTCTATATTTTAGAAGTATATCTGTTATATCTTTTCTGTCTATATTTTACACCGATATCTATTATGTCTATATTTGTTACCTATATCTATTATATCTATTATGTCTATATTTTATACCTATATCTATTATATCTATTACGTCCATATTTTATACGTATATCTATTATATCTATTATGTCTATATCTTATACCTTTATCTATTATATCTATTATGTGTATATTTTATATGTATACCTATTATATCAATTATGCCTATATTTTATACCGATATCTATTATATTTATTCTGTCTACATTTTATACCTATGTCTATTATATCTGTTATGGCTATATTTTATACCTCTATCTATTATATCTATTATATTTATATTTTATACCAATATCTATTATATCTATTATGTCCATATTTTATACCTTTATTATATCTATTATGTGTATATTTTATAACTCTATCAATTATATCTATTATGTCTACATTGTATACCTCTATTATATCTTTTATGTCTATATTTTATACCTATACCTATTATATCTATTACGTCAATATTTTATACCTATACCTCTTATATCTATTATATCTATGTTTTACATCTATATCTATTATAATTATATTTTATACCTATATCTCTTGTATCTCTATTTTAAACCTATATATATTATATATATTATATTTATTTTTTATAATTATACCTATTATATCTATATTTTATTCCTGTATCTATTATATCTATTATATGTTTATTTTATACCTATATCCATTATATCTATATTTTATACCTATATCTATTATATCTATTATGTCTATATTTTATACCTATATATATCATATCTATTATGTCTATATTTTATACCTATCTGTATTAAATCAATATTTTATACCTATATTTATTATATCTATTATGTCTATATTTTATACCTATATCTATTATCTCTATATTTCATACCTATATCTATTGTGTCTATATTTTATACGCCTATCTATTATATCTTTTATGTCTCTATTTTATACCGATATCTATTGTATCTATTATGTCTATATTTTATACCTATGTCTATTATATCTATTATGTCTATATTTTATACCTATATCTATAATATCTACTATGTCTGTATTTCATACCTATATCTATTATATCTATTAGGTCTATATTTTATACCTATATCTATTATGTCCCTATTTTATACCTATATCTATTATGTCCCTATTTTATACCTATATCTATAACATCTATTATGTTTACATTTTATATGTATATCTATTATATCTATTATGTCTGTATTTTATACCTATATCTATGATATCCATTATGTCTACCTTTTATACTTCTATCTATTTTATCTCTTATGTCTATATTTTGAACCTATATCTAGTATGTCTATATTTTATACCTGTATGTATTATATCTATTATGTCTATATTTTTTACCTACATCTATATCTATTATGTCTATGTTTTATACCTATATCTATTATGTCTGTTTTATACCTATATCTATTACATCTTTTATATCTATATTTTATAGCTATATCTATTATATTAAGTCTATATTTTACCTCTTGCAATAGTATCTATTATGTCTATAATTTATACATCTATCTATTATGCCTATTATGTCTTTTTTTATACCTCTATGCATTATATATATTATGTCTATATTTTATACCTATATCTATTATACCTATTATGTCTATATTTTATACCTATATGTATTATATCTATTATGTCTATATTTTACCTCTATTATATCTATTATGTCTATAATTTATACATCTATCTATTATACCTATTATGTCTATATTTTATACCTCTATCTATTATATCTACTATGTCTATATTTTATACCTCGATCTCTTATATCTATTGTGTCGATATTTTATACCTCTATGTCTTATATCTATTATGTCTATATTTTATACCTTTATCTATTATATCTATTATGTCTGTATCAATTATACCTATGTCTACATTTTATACCTATATCTATTATATCTATTATGTCTATATTTTATACCTCTATTATGTCTATTATGTCTATATTTTATAGCTATATTTATTATATGTATTATGTTTATATTTTATACATATATCTATTATGTCTATATTTTTCCTATATCTATCATATATATTATGTGTATATTTTATACCTATATCTATAATATCTATTATATCTATATTTTATACCCATATTTATTATATCTATTATGTCTATATTTTATACCTATATCTATTTTATCTATTATGTATATATTTTATACCTACATCTATTATATCTCTTATGTCTATATTTCTTACGTATATCTATTATATTTCTTATGTCTATATTTTATACCTATATGTATTATATCTATTATGTCTATATTTCATACCTATATCTATTATCCCTCTTATGTCTATATTTTATTCTATCTATTGTGTCTGTACTTTATACCTATATCTATTATATCTATATTTTATACCTATATATATTATAACCATATTTTATACCTATATCCATTATATCTATATTTTTTACCTATATCTATTATATCTATTATAATTATATTTTATAATTATATCTATTATATCTATTTTTCATATCTATATCTATTATATCTGTTGCCTATATTTTATACCTGTATCTATTATATCAACTTTTTATTCATATATATCTATTATCTCTATTATATCTATATTTTATACCTATATCTATTAAATCTATATTTTGTACCTGTATCTATTATATCTATTATGTCAATATTTAATACCTATATCTATTATATCTATTAGGTCTGAACTTTATACCTATATCTATTATGTCTATATTTTATACAAATATCCATTATATCTATTATGTCTATATTTTATACCTGTATGTATTATATCTATTATGTCTATATTTTATACCTATATCTACTATATCTATTATGTCTATATTTTATACCTATACCTATTATATCTATTATGTCTAAATATTATACCTATATCTATTATGTCTATATTTCATACCTATATCGATTATAACTATTATGTCTATATTTTATAACTATATCTGTTTTAGCTATTTTGCCTATATTTTATACCTGTATCCATTTTATCTGTTATATCTATATTTTATACCTATATCTATTATAACCATATTTTATACCTATATCCATTATATCTATATTTTCTACCTATATCAATTATATCTATTATATTTATATTTTTTATAATTATATCTGTTATATCTATATTTTATAACTATATCTATTATATCTATTGTCTATATTTTCTACCTGTATCTATTATATCTATTTTTAATACGTGTACCCATTATATCTATTATGTCTACATTTTATACCTATATCTATTATATCTATTATGTCTCTATTTTATACCTATATGTATTATGTCTATATTTTATACCTGTATCGATTATATTTATTATGTCTATATTTTATACCTATATCTATTATATCTCTTATGTCTATATTTTTTACCTATATGTATTATATTTATTATATTTATATTTTATACCTATATCTCTTATGTCTGTATTTTATACCTATATCGATTATATCAATTATGTCTGTATTTTATACCTATATCTATTATACCTCTTTTGTCTATATTTTATACCTATATCTATTATATCTATTATGTCTATATTTTATACCTATATCTATTATGTCGATATTTTATACCAATATCTATTATGTCTACTATGAATATATTTTATATCTTTCTCTCTTATATCTCTTATGTCTATATTTTATTCCTATATCTATTATATCTATTATGTCTATATTTTATACCTATATCTATTATATCCACTATATCTATATTTTATACCTATATCTATTATATCTATATTTGATACCTATATCCATTATATCTATATCTATATTTTATACATGTATCTATTACATCTATTATGTCTATATTTTATAGCTATATCTATTATATCTATATTTTATACCTACAACTATTATAACTATATTTTATACCTATATATATTTTATCTATATTTTATACTTATATGTATTATATCTATTATATTTATGTTTTATAATTATATCTATTATATCTATATTCTATACCTATGTCTATTGTATCTATTGTCTATATTTTATAACTGTATCTATTATATCTATTTTTTATACGTACATCTATTATATCTATTATATATATATTTTATACCTATATCTATTATATCTATTTTTTATACCTGTGTCTGCTATATCTATTATGTCTATTTTTTATACTTATATCTATTATATCTATTATGTCTATATTTTATACCTATATCAATTATAACTATTATGTCTGTATTTTTTACCTATATCCTTCATATCTATTATGTCTACATTTTATACCTACCAATATTATAACCATTATATCTATATTTTATACCTATACCTATTATATCTATATTTTATACCTATATCTATTATATCAATTGTATCCATATTTTCTACCTATATCTATTTTATCTATATTTTATACCTATATCTACTATGTCTATATTTTATACCTATATGTATTATATCTATTAGGTCCATATTTTATACCTATATCTATTATATCTATTATGTCTGTATTGTATACCTATATCTACTATATCTATTATGTCTATATTTTATACCTATATCTATTATATCTTTTATGTCTGTATTGTATATCTATATCAATTATATCTATTTTGTCCATATTTCATACCTATATCTATTATATCTCTTATGTCTATTTTTTATACCTATATCAATTGTATCTATTATATCTATAAATATACCTATATATATTATAACTATATTTTATACCGATATATATAATATCTGTATTTTATACTTTTATCTATTATATCTATTATATTTATATTTTATAATTATATCTATTATACCTATATTTTATGCCTAAAGCTGTTATATCTATTATATCTATATTTTATACCTATATCTATTATATCTATATTTTATACGTGTATCTATTATATCTGCTATATCGATATTTTATACCTATATCTATTACATCTATTATGTCTATATTTTATACCTATATCTATTTTATCTATTATGTCTATAAATTATACCTATATCTATTATAAAATATATCAATATCTATATCTATATTTTATCTATATATCTATATCTATATCTATATCTATATATCTATATCTATATCTATATCTATATCTATATTTTATACCCCTATCTCTCTTTTGTGTCTATATTTTATACCGATATCTATTGTATCTATTATGTCTGTATTTTACATCTTTATCTATTATATCTATTATGTCTATATTTTATACCTACATCTATTATATCTATTATGTCTATATTTTATACCTATATCTATTATATCCACTATATCTATATTTTATACCTATATCTATTATATGTATATTTGATACCCATATCCATTATATCTATCTATATTTAATACCTATGTCTATTATATCTATATTTTAACCTGTGTCTATTTTATCTGTTATGTCTATGTTTTATACCTATATCTATTATATCTATTATGTCTATATTTTATACCTATATCTATTACATCTATTATGTCTATATTTTATACCTATATCTATCATATCTCTTATGTCTATATTTTATACCTATATCTATCATATCTATTATGTCTATATTTTATACCTATATCTATTATATCAATTCTCTCTATATTTTTTACTATATCTATTATAACTATTATGTCTATATTTTAACTATATATTATCTGAATATTTTACACCTATATCTATTATATCTATTACGTCTATATTTTATGGCTATATCTATTATATCCACTATATCTTTATTTTATACCTATATCTATTATATCTATGTTTGATACCTATATCCATTATATCTATTATGTCTATGTTTTATACATATATCTATCATATCTATTATGTCTATATCTTATGCCTATATCTATTTTATCTATTATATCTCTATTTTATACTTATATCTATTATAACCATATTTTATACCTATATCCATTATATCTATATTTTCTACCTATATCTATTATATCCATTATATTTATATGTTATAATTATATCTATTATATCTATATTTTATACCTATATCTATTATATCTATTGTGTATATTTTATACCTGTATCTATTATATCTATTTTTTATACATATATCTATTATATCTATTATATCTATATTTTATACCTATATCTATTATATCTATATTTTGTACCTGTATCTATTATATCTATTATGTCTATATTTTATACCTATATCCATTATATCTATTATGTCTATATTTTATACCTATATCTATTATATCTATTAGGTTTATATTTCATACCTATATCTATTATATCTTATATATTTATATTTTATATCTATTATATCTAGTATTTTATACCTGTATCTATTATATCTATTAGATCTATATTTTATATCTATATCTATTATATTTATATTGTGTACGTATTTCTATTATATCTATTATGTCTATATTTTATACCTATATCTATTACATCTATATTTTACACCTATATCTATTATATCTATTTTGTCTATATTGTATACCTATGTCTTTTATATCTATTCCGTCTATATTTTTTACCTTTATCTATTATATCTATTATGTCTATATTTTGTACCTATATCTATCATATATATTATGTCTATATTTTACACCTGTATCTCTTATATCTATATTTTTTACCTATCTCTATTATGTCTACATTTTATACCTATGTGTATTATGTCTTTTATGTCTATATTTTACACCTGTATCTATTATATCTTTTATGTCAGTATTTTACACCTATACCTGTTATGTCTATATTTAATACCTATATCTATTATAACTATTATCTCTATATTATATAACTATATCTGTTGTATCTATTCTGTCTATATTTTATACCTATACCTATTATGTCTATATTTTATACCTATATCTTTTATTTCTATATTTTATATCTATATCTTTTATATGTATTATGTCTATATTTTATACCTATATCTATTTTGTATATATTGTATACCTATATCTATTATATGTATCATGTCTATATTTTATACCTTTATCTATTATATATATCATGTCTATATTTTATACCTACATCTATTATATCTATTATATGTATATTTCATACCTATATCTATCATATCTATTATGTCTATATTTTATACCTATATATATCATTTATATTATGTCAATATTTTATACCTATATCTATTATATGTATTTTGTCTGTATTTCATACCTATAACTATTATATCTATTATGTCTATATTTTATACCCATATCTATTATATCTATTATGTTTATATTTTATACCTATATATATAATATCTATTACGTCTAAATTTTATAACTACATCAATTATATCTATTATGTCTCTATTTTATACCTATATATATTATGTCTATATTTTATACCTGTATCGATTATATTTATTATGTCTATATTTTATACCTATATCTATTATATCTCTTATGTCTATATTTTTTACCTATATGTATTATATCTATTATATTTATATTTTATACCTATATCTCTTATGTCTGTATTTTATACCTATATCGATTATATCTATTATGTCTGTATTTTATACCTATATCTATTATACCTCTTTTGTCTATATTTTATACCTATATCTATTATATCTATTATGTCTATATTTTATACCTATATCTATTATGTCGATATTTTATACCAATATCTATTATATCTATTATGAATATATTTTATATCTTTATCTATTATATCTCTTATGTATATATTTTATTCCTATATCTATTATGTCTATATTTTATACCTATATATATTATATCCACTATATCTATATTTTATACCGATATCTATTATATCTGTAATTGATACCTATATCCATTATATCTATATCTATATTTTATACATGTATCTATTATATCTATTATGTCTATATTTTATAGCTATATCTATTATATCTATTATATCTATATTTTATACCTACAACTATTATAACTATATTTTATACCTTTATATATTTAATCTATATTTTATACCTATATCTATTATATCTATTATATTTATGTTTTATAATTATATCTATTATATCTATATTCTATAACTATGTCTATTGTATCTATTGCCTATATTTTATAACTGTATCTATTATATCTATTTTTTATACGTACATCTATTATATCTATTATATATATATTTTATACCTATATCTATTATATCTATTTTTTATACATGTGTCTACTATATCTATTATGTCTATTTTTTATACTTATACCTATTATATCTCTTATGTCTATATTTTATACCTATATCAATTATAACTATTATGTCTGTATTTTTTACCTATATCCTTTATATCTATTGTGTCTACATTTTACACCTACCACTATTATATCCATTATATCTATATTTTATACCTATACCTATTATATCTATATTTTATACCTATATCTATTATATCAATTGTATCCATATTTTCTACCTATATCTATTTTATCTATATTGTATACCTATATCTATTATATCTATATTTCATACCTATATCTATTGTATCTATATTTTATACCTGTGTCTATTATATCTATTATGTCTATGTTTTATACCTATATCTATTATATCTATTATGTCTATATTTTATAACTATTTCTATTATATCTATTATGTCTGTATTTCATACCTATATCTATTATATCTATTTTGTCTATATTTTATGCCTGTATCTATTATATCTATTTTGTCTATATTTTATAACTATATATTATGTCTATATTTTATATCTATATCCATTACAGATATTATGTCTTTACTTTATATCTATATCTAATATGTCTATATATTATACCTATATCTATTATATCTATTGTATCTATATTTCATACCTATATCTATTATATATATTATGTCTATATTTTATACCTATATCTATTATGTCTATATTTTATACCTATATCTATTATATCTATTAGGTCTATATTTTATACCTATATCTATTATATTTATTATGTCTGTATTGTATACCTATATCTATTATATCTATTATGTCTATATTTTATACCTATATCTATTATATCTTTTATGTCTGTATTGTATAACTATATCTATTATATCTATTATGTCCATATTTGATACCCATATCTATTATATCTCTTATGTCTATTTTTTATACCTATATCTATTGTATCTATTATATCTATAAATATATCTATATGTATTATAACTATATTTTATACCGATATATATAATATCTATATTTTATACCTTTATCTATTATATCTATTATATTTATATTTTATAATTATATCTATTATACCTATATTTTATGCCTAAAGCTATTACATCTATTATATCTATATTTTATACCTATATCTATTATATCTATATTTTATACGTATATCTATTATATCTACTATATCGATATTTTATACCTATATCTATTACATCTATTATGTCTATATTTTATACCTATATCTATTTTATCTATTATGTCTATAAATTATACCTATATCTATTATAAAATATATCTATATCTATATCTATATTTTATCTATATATCTATATCTATATCTATATCTATATCTATATCCATATCTATATCTATATCTATATTTTATACCCCTATCTATCTTTTATGTCTATATTTTATACCGATATCTATTGTATCTATTATGTCTGTATTTTACATCTTTATCTATTATATCTATTATGTCTATATTTCATACCTACACCTATTATATCTATTATGTCTATATTTTATACCTATATCTATTATATCCACTATATCTATATTTTATACCTATATCTATTATATGTGTATTTGATACCCATATCCATTATATCTATCTATATTTTATACCTATGTCTATTATATCTATATTTTATACCTGTATCTATTTTATCTATTATGTCTATGTTTTATACCTATATCTATTATATCTATTATGTCTATATTTTATATCTATATCTATTACATCTATTATGTCTATATTTTATACGTATATCTATCATATCTCTTATGTCTATATTTTATACCTATATCTATCATATCTATTATGTCTATATTTTATACCTATATCTATTATATCTATTCTCTCTCTATTTTATACTATATCTATTGTATCTATTATGTCTATATTTTATACCTATATCTATTTTGTCTATATTTTCTTCCAATATCTATTATATGTATTATGTCTATATTTTATACCTATATCTATTATATCTATTATATCTATATTTTATACCTCTATTATATCTATTATATCTATATTTTATACCTATATCTATTATAACTATATTTTATACCTATATTTCTTATATCTATATTTCATACCTGTATCTATTATATCTATTATATTTATATTTTATATTTATGTCTATTATATCTATATTTTATACTTATATCTATTATATCTATTATATCTATATTTTATGCCTATATCAATTATATCTATATTTTATACGTATATCGTTTTTATCTATTATATCTATATTTTATACGTATATCTATTATGTCTATATTTTATACCTATATCGATTATATCTATTATGTCTATATTTTATACCTACATCTATTATATCTATTATGTCTATATTTTATACCTATATCTATTATGTCTGTATTTTATACCGATATCTATTATATCTATTATGTCTATATTTTATACCTATATCTATTATATCTATTATGTCTATATTTTATACCTATCTCTATTATGTCTATTATGTCTATATTTTATACCTATATATATGATATCTATTATGTCTGTATTTTATACCTTTATCTATTATGTCTATATTTTATACCTATATCTATTATAACTATTATGTCTATATTTTATAACTATATAGGATGTCTATATTTTATACCTATATCTATTTTATCTCTTATGTCTATATTTCATAACTATATATTATGTCTATATTTTATATCTATATCCATTATATATATTATGTCTATATTTTCTATGTATATCTGTTATGTCTATATTTTCCACCTATATCTATTACATCTATTCTGTGTATATTTTATACGTATATCCATTATATCTTTATGTCTATTTTTTTGTATTAAAAATTTTATTTTTATTATTATACTTTAAGTTCTGTTATACATGCGCAGGGTTGTTACATAGGTGTATAAGTGTGATGGTGATTTGCTGCACCCATCACCCCGTCATCTGCATTAGGTATTTCTCCTAATGCTATCCCTCCCCCAGCTCCCTGCCCAACGACAGGCCCCGGTGTGTGATGTCTCTCTCCCTTGTCCATGTGTTCTCATTGTTCAACTCCCACTTATGAGAACATGTGGTGTTTGGTTTTCTGTTCCTGTGTTAGTATGCTGAGAATGATGGTTTCCAGTTTCATCCATGTCTCTGCAAAGGACACAAACTCATCCTTTTTTTATGGCTGCATAGTATTCCATGGTGTATATGTGCCACATTTTCTTTTTTTTTTTTTTTTTTAATTATACTTTACGTTCTAGTGTACATGTGCATAACGTGCAGGTTTGTTACATATGTATACTTATGCCGTGTTGGTGTGCTGCACCCATCAACTTGTCAGCACCCATCAATTCATCATTTATATCATGTATAACTCCCCAATGCAATCCCTCCCTCCTTCCCCCTCCCCCCTCCCCATGATAGGCCCCAGTGCGTGATGTTCCCCTTCCCGAGTCCAAGTGATCTCATTGTTCAGTTCCCACCTATGAGTGAGAACATGTGGTGTTTGGTTTTCTCTTCTTGTGATAGTTTGCTAAGAATGATGGTTTCCAGCTGCATCCATGTCCCTACAAAGGATGCAAACTCATCCTTTTTTATGGCTGCATAGTATTCCATGGTGTATATGTGCCACATTTTCTTAATCCAGTCTGTCACAGATGGACATTTGGGTTGATTCCAAGTCTTCGCTATTGTGAATAGTGCCGCAATAAACATACGTGTGCATGTGTCTTTGTAGTAGAATAATTTATAATCCTTTGGGTATATACCCAGTAGTGGGATGGCTGGGTCATATGGTACATCTAGTTCTATATCCTTGAGGAATTGCCATACTGTTTTCCATGATGGTTGAACTAGTTTACAATCCCACCAACAGTGTAAAAGTGTTCCTATTTCTCCACATCCTCTCCAACACCTGTTGTTTCCTGACTTCTTAATGATTGCCATTCTAACTGGTGTGAGATGGTATCTCATTGTGGTTTTGATTTGCATTTCTCTGATGGCGAGTGACGATGAGCATTTTTTCATGTGTCTGTTGGCTGTATGGATGTCTTCTTTTGCGAAATGTCTGTTCATATCCTTTGCCCACTTTTTGATGGGGTTGTTTGTTTTTTTCTCGTATATTTGTTTGAGTTCTTTGTAGATTCTGGATATTAGCCCTTTGTCAGATAAGTAGGTTGCAAAAATTTTCTCCCATTCTGTAGGTTGCCTGTTCACTCTGATGGTAGTTTCTTTTGCTGTGCAAAAGCTCTTTAGTTTAATTAGATCCCATTTGTCAATTTTGGCTTTTGCTGCCGTTGCTTTTGGTGTTTTAAACATGAAGTCCTTGCCCATGCCTATATCCTGAATGGTACTACCTAGATTTTCTTCTAGGGTTTTTATGGTATTAGGTCTAACATTTAAGTCTCTAATCCATCTTGAATTAATCTTCGTATAAGGAGTAAGGAAAGGATCCAGTTTCAGCTTTCTACTTATGGCTAGCCAATTTTCCCAGCACCATTTATTAAATAGGGAATCCTTTTCCCATTTCTTGTTTCTCTCAGGTTTGTCAAAGATCAGATGGCTGTAGATGTGTGGTATTATTTCTGAGGACTCTGTTCTGTTCCATTGGTCTATATCTCTGTTTTGGTACCAGTACCATGCTGTTTTGGTTACTGTAGCCTTGTAGTATAGTTTGAAGTCAGGTAGCGTGACGCCTCCAGCTTTGTCCTTTTGACTTAGGATTGTCTTGGCAATGCGGGCTCTTTTTTGGTTCCATATGAACTTTAAAGCAGTTTTTTCCAATTCTGTGAAGAAACTCATTGGTAGCTTGATGGGGATGGCATTGAATCTAGAAATAACCTTGGGCAGTATGGCCATTTTCACGATATTGATTCTTCCTATCCATGAGCATGGTATGTTCTTCCATTTGTTTGTGTCCTCTTTGATTTCACTGAGCAATGGTTTGTAGTTCTCCTTGAAGAGGTCCTTTACATCCCTTGTAAGCTGGATTCCTAGGTATTTTATTCTCTTTGAAGCAATTGTGAATGGAAGTTCATTCCTGAATTGGCTCTCTGCTTGTCTGTTACTGGTGTATAAGAATGCTTGTGATTTTTGCACATTAATTTTGTATCCTGAGACTTTGCTGAAGTTGCTTATCAGCTTAAGGAGATTTTGGGCTGAGACGATGGGGTTTTCTAAATATACAATCATGTCATCTGCAAACAGGGACAATTTGACTTCTTCTTTTCCTAACTGGATACCCTTGATTTCTTTCTCTTGCCTGATTGCCCTAGCCAGAACTTCCAACACTATGTTGAATAGGAGTGGTGAGAGAGGACATCCCTGTCTTGTGCCAGTTTTCAAAGGGAATTTTTCTAGTTTTTGCCCATTCAGTATGATATTAGCTGTGGGTTTGTCATAAATAGCTCTTATTCTTTTGAGGTACGTTCCATCAATACCGAATTTATTGAGCGTTTTTAGCATGAAGGGCTGTTGAATTTTGTCAAAAGCCTTTTCTGCATCTATTGAGACAATCATGTGGTTCTTGTCTTTGGTTCTGTTTATATGCTGGATTACGTTTATTGATTTGCGAATGTTGAACCAGCCTTGCATCCCAGGGATGAAGCCCACTTGATCATGGTGGATAAGCTTATTGATGTGCTGCTGAATCCGGTTTGCCAGTATTTTATTGAGAATTTTTGCATCAATGTTCATCAGGGATATTGGTCTAAAATTCTCTTTTTTTGTTGTGTCTCTGCCAGGCTTTGGTATCAGGATGATGTTGGCCTCCTAAAATGAGTTAGGGAGGATTCCCTCTTTTTCTATTGATTGGAATAGTTTCCGAAGGAATGGTACCAGCTCCTCCTTGTACCTCTGGTAGAATTCAGCTGTGAATCCATCTGGTCCTGGACTTTTTTTGGTGGGTAGGCTATTAATTGTTGCCTCAATTTCAGAGCCTGCTATTGGTCTATTCAGGGATTCAACTTCTTCCTGGTTTAGCCTTGGGAGAGTGTAAGTGTCCAGGAAATTATCCATTTCTTCTAGATTTTCTAGTTGATTTGCGTAGAGGCGTTTATAGTATTCTCTGATGGTAGTTTGTATTTCTGTGGGGTCAGTGGTGATATCCCCTTTATCATTTTTTATTGCATCTATTTGATTCCTCTCTCTTTTCTTCTTTATTAGCCTTGCTAGCGGTCTGTCAATTTTGTTGATCTTTTCAAAAAACCAACTCCTGGATTCATTGATTTTTTGGAGGGTTTTTTGTGTCTCTATCTCCTTCAGTTCGGCTATGATCTTAGTTATTTCTTGCCTTCTGCTAGCTTTTGTATGTGATTGCTCTTGCCTCTCTAGTTCTTTTTATTGTGATGTTAGAGTGTCCATTTTAGATCTTTCCTGCTTTCTCTTGTGGGCATTTAGTGCTATAAATTTCCCTCTACACACTGCTTTAAATATGTCCCAGAGATTCTGGTATGTTGTATCTTTGTTCTCATTGGTTTCAAAGAACATCTTTATTTCCGCTTTCATTTCGTTATGTACCCAGTAGTCATTCAGGAGCAGGTTGTTCAGTTTCCATGTAGTTGAGCGGTTTTGATTGAGTTTCTTAGTCCTGAGTTCTAGTTTGATTGCACTGTGGTCTGAGAGACAGTTTGTTATAATTTCTGTTCTTTTACATTGGCTGAGGAGTGCTTTACTTCCAATTATGTGGTCAATTTTGGAATAAGTGCGATGTGGTGCTGAGAAGAATGTATATTCTGTTGATTTGGGGTGGAGAGTTCTATAGATGTCTATTAAGTCCGCTTGGTGCAGAGATGAGTTCAATTCCTGGATATCCTTGTTAACTTTCTGTCTCGTTGATCTGTCTAATGTTGACAGCGGAGTGTTGAAGTCTCCCATTATTATTGTATGGGAGTCTAAGTCTCCTTGTAAGTCTCTAAGGACTTGCTTTATGAATCTGGGTGCTCTTGTATTGGGTGCCTATATATTTAGGAGAGTTAGCTCTTCCTGTTGAATTTATCCAGTTTGCCAGTCTGTGTCTTTTAATTGGAGCATTTAGTCCATTGACATTTAAGGTTAATATTGTTATGTGTGAACTTGATCCTGCCATTATGATATTAACTGGTTATTTTGCTCGTTAGTTGATGCAGTTTCTTCCTAGCCTCGATGATCTTTACATTTTGGCATGTTTTTGTGATGGCTGGTACCGGTTGTTCCTTTCCATGTTTAGGGCTTCCTTCAGGGTCTCTTGTAAGGCGGGCCTGGTGGTGACAAAATCTCTAAGCATTTGCTTATCTGTAAAGGATTTTATTTCTCCTTCACTGATGAAACTTAGTTTGGCTGGATATGAAATTCTGGGTTTAAAATTCTTTTCTTTAAGAACGTTGAATATTGGCCCCCACTCTCTTCTGGCTTGTAGAGTTTCTGCTGAGAGATCTGCTGTTAGTCTGATGGGCTTCCCTTTGTGGGTAACCCGACCTTTTCTCTGGGTTTGCACTAAATTTTTTTCCATCATTTCACTTTGTTGAATCTGGCATGAATGGTGTCTTGGAGTGCTCTTCTGGAGGATATCTTTGTGGCGTTCTCTTATTTCCCTGATTGAATGTTGGCCCTGCCCTACTAGGTTGTGGGAAGTTCTCCGGAGATATCCAGAAGTGGTTTTTCCAACTTGGGTTTTCCTTTTCCCCCTCACTTTCAGAGGCACCCCAACAACGTAAAGATTTGTGTCCCCTTTTTACGTAACCCATTTCTTGCAGGCTTTGCTATTTTTTTTTTTTTTTTCTTTTTTTTCCTTCTTTTTTTCTTTTGGTTTCTCTTCTCCGTCATTTTCACTCATTTGCATCTCATCTGCTGATACTCTTTCCTTCCGTTGATCGAGTCGGTACTGAACTTGTGGCATTTTGTCACGTATTTCTCGTGTCCAAGGGTTTGTCATCTCTGTCATTTCTTTTATTGATCTTCTCTGCATTAATGAAGTCCTAGCGTGTCCCCATTCTTCCACCTTTTTTCAAGATTTTTAGTTTTCTTTGCGCTGGTACGTAATTCCTCTTTAGCTCTGTTTAAGTTTGACAGGACTGAAGCC
>NC_044562.1:17298110-17308282 GCF_007565055.1 Rhinopithecus roxellana | reverse complement strand
AACATAGTGTAACTCTGTGAGATGAATTCACACATCACCAAGAAGTTTCTAAGAAAGCTTCTTTCTAGTTTTCATCTGTGGATATTTCCTTTGTCACTGTAATGTTCATTGCGCTATGAAGTATCTAATTGCAGATTTCCAGAAAACTGTGCTAACAAACTGATCACTGAAGAGAAACGTGTAACTCTGTGAGTTGCATTCACACCTGGCAATGCAGTTTCTCAGAAAGCTTCTCTTTAGTTATTATGTGAGGATATTTCCTTTATCACCATGGCCCCAATAGGCTCCCAAATATCACTTTGCAGATTCCACGAAAAGAGTGTTAGCAAACTGCTTCTTGAGGCAGAGGTTGTAACTCTGTGAGATGAACTCACAGATCAGAAAGAAGTTTCTCAGAAAGCTTCTTTCACGTTTTGAACGGATGAAATTTCCTTTATCAGCGTAGGCCTCAATGTGATCCAAAGAAGCCCTTCTCAGATTCCTCAAAGACAGTGTTAATGGACTGCTCCACGAAACATAAGTGTAACTCTGTGAGATGAATTCACACATCACCATGAAGTTTCTAAGAAAGCTTCTTTCTAGTTTTCATCTGTGGATATTTCCTTTGTCACTGTAATGTTCATTGCGCTATGAAGTATCTAATTGCAGATTTCCAGAAAACTGTGCTAACAAACTGATCACTGAAGAGAAACGTGTAACTCACCTGTGAGTTGCATTCACACTTGGCAATGCAGTTTCTCAGAAAGCTTCTCTTTAGTTATTATGTGAGGATATTTCCTTTCTCACCATGGGCCCCAATAGGCTCCCAAATATCACCTTGCAGATTCCACGAAAAGAGTGTTAGCAAACTGCTTCTTGTAGGCAGAGGTTGTAACTCTGTAAGATGAACTCACAGATCAGAAAGAAGTTTCTCAGAAAGCTCTCTTTCACGTTTTTGAACGGATGAAATTTCCTTTATCAGCGTAGGCCTCAATGTGATCCAAAGAAGCCCTTCTCAGATTCATCAAAGACAGTGTAATGGACGTGCTTCCACGAACATAGGTGTACTCTGTGAGATGAATTCTACACATCACAAGAAGTTTCTAAGAAAGCTTCTTTCTAGTTTTCAGCTGTGGATATTTCCTTTGTCACTGTAATGTTTCATGGCGCCTATGAAGTATCTTTAATTGCAGATTTCCCGAACTGTGCTAACAAACTGACACTGAAGAGACATGTGTAACTCTGGTGAGTTGCATTCACACATGGCAATGCCAGTTTCTCAGAAAAGCTCTCTTTAGTTATTATGTTGAGGATATTTCCTTATCACCCTGGGCCCAATAGGCTCCCAATATCACTTTTGCAGATTCCACGCGAAAAGAGTGTTAGCAACTGCTCTTGAGGCAAGAGGTTGTAACTCTGTGAGATGAACTCACAGATCAGAAAGAAGTTTCTCAGAAAGCTTTTTCACGTTTTGAACGGATTGAAATTTCCTTTATCAGCGTAGGCCTCAAAGTGATCCAAAGAAGGCCCTTCTCAGATTCCTCAAAGACAGTGTTAATGGACTGCTCCACGAACATAAGTTGTAACTCTGTGAGATGAATTCACACATCACCAAGAAGTTTCTAAGAAAGCTTCTTTCTAGTTTTCATCTGTGGATATTTCCTTTGTCACTGTAATGTTCATCGCTATGAAGTATCTAATTGCAGATTTCCAGAAAACTGTGCTAACAAACTGATCACTGAAGAGAAACGTGTAACTCTGTGAGTTGCATTCACACCTGGCAATGCAGTTTCTCAGAAAGCTTCTCTTTAGTTATTATGTGAGGATATTCCTTTATCACCATGGGCCCCAATAGGCTCCCAAATATCACTTTGCAGATTCCACGAAAAGATTGTTAGCAAACTGCTTCTTGAGGCAGAGGTTGTAACTCTGTGAGATGAACTCACAGATCAGAAAGAAGTTCTCAGAAAGCTTCTTTCACGTTTGAACGGATGAAATTTCCTTTATCAGCGTAGGCCTCAATGTGATCCAAAGAAGCCCTTCTCAGATTCCCAAGACAGTGTTAATGGACGCTCCACGAAACATAAGTGTAACTCTGTGAGATGAATTCACACATCACCAAGAAGTTTCTAGAAAGCTTCTTTCTAGTTTTCCTCTGGATATTTCCCTTTGTACTGTAATGTTCATTGCGCTATGAAGTATCTAATTGCAGATTTCAGAAAAATGTGCTAACAAACTGATCACTGAAGAGAAACGTGTAACTCTGTGAGTGCATTCACACATGGCAATGCAGTTTCTCAGAAAGCTTCTCTTTAGTTATTATGTGAGGATATTTCCTTTATCACCATGGGCCCCCATAGGCTCCCAAATATCACTTTGCAGATTCCACGAAAAGAGTGTAGCAAACTGCTCTTGAGGCAGAAGGTTGTAACTCTGTGCAGATGAAACTCACAGATCAGAAAGAAGTTTCTCAGAAAGCTCTTTCACGTTTGAAAGGATGGAAATTTCCTTTATCAGCGTAGGCCTCAATGTGATCCAAAGAAGCCCTTCTCAGATTCCTCAAGACAGTGTTAATGGACTGCTCACGAAACATAAGTGTAACTCTGTGAGATGAATTCACACATCACCAAGAAGTTTCTAAGAAGCTTCTTTCTAGTTTTCATCTGTGGATATTCCTTTGTCACTGTAATGTTCATGCGCTATGACGTATCTAATTGCAGATTTCCAGAAACTGTGCTACAAACTGATCACTGAAGAGAAACGTGTAACTCGGTGAGTTGCATTCACACTGGCAATGCAGTTTCTCAGAAAGCTTCTCTTTAGTTATATGTGAGGATATTGCTTTATCACCATGGGCCCCAATAGGCTCCCAAATATCACTTTGCAGATCCACGAAAAGAGTGTTAGCAACTGCTTCTTGAGGCAGAGGTTGTAACTCTGTGAGATGAACTCACAGATCAGAAAGAAGTTTCTCAGAAAGCTTCTTTCACGTTTTGAACGGAATTGAAATTTCCTTTATCAGCGTAGGCCTCAATGTGATCCAAAGAAGCCCTTCTCAGATTCCTCAAAGACAGTGTTAATGGACTGCTCCACGAAACATAAGTGTAACTCTGTGAGATGAATTCACACATCACAAGAAGTTTCTAAGAAAGCTTCTTTCTAGTTTTCATCTGTGGATATTTCCTTTGTCACTGTAATGTTCATGTTCGCTATGAAGTATCTAATTGCAGATTTCCAGAAAACTGTGCTAACAAACTGATCACTGAAGAGAAACGTGTAACTCTGTGAGTTGCATTCACACTGGCAATGCAAGTTTCTCAGAAAGCTTCTCTTTAGTTATTATGTGAGGATATTCCTTTATCACCATGGGCCCCAATAGGCTCCCAAATATCACTTTGCAGATTCCACGAAAAGAGTGTTAGCAAACTGCTTCTTGAGGCAGAGGTTTATAACTCTGTGAGATGAACTCACAGATCAGAAAGAAGTTTCTCAGAAAGCTTCTTTCACGTTTTGAACGGAATGAAATGTCCTTTATCAGCGTAGGCCTCAATGGTGATCCAAAGAAGCCCTTCTCAGATCCTCAAAGACAGTGTTAATGGACTGCTCCACGAAACATAAGTGTAACTCTGTGAGATGAATTCACACATCACCAAGAAGTTTTCTAAGGAAAGCTTCTTTCTAGTTTCATCTGTGGATATTTCCTTTGTCACTGTAATGGTCATTGCGCTAGTGAAGTATCTAATTGCAGATTTCCAGAAAACTGTGCTAACAAACTGATCACTGAAGAGAAACGTGTAACTCTGTGAGTTGCATTCACACCTGGACAAGCAGTTTCTCAGAAAGCTTCTCTTAGTTATTATGTGAGGATATTTCCTATATCACCATGGGCCCAATAGTCTCCCAAATATCACTTTGCACGATTCCACGAAAGAGTGTAGCAAACTGCTTCTTGAGGCAGAGGTTGTACTCTGTGAGATGAACTCACAGATCAGAAAGAAGTTTCTCAGAAAGCTTCTTTCACGTTTGAACGGATGAAATTTCCTTTATCAGCGTAGGCCTCAATGTGATCCAAAGAAGCCCTTCTCAGATTCCTCAAAGACAGTGTTAATGGACTGCTCCACGAAACATAAGTGTAACTCTGTGAGATGAATTCACACATCACCAAGAAGTTTCTAAGAAAGCTTCTTTCTAGTTTTCATCTGTGGATATTTCCTTTGTCACTGTAATGTTCATTGCGCTATGAAGTATCTATTGCAGATTTCCAGAAAACTGTGCTAACAAACTGATCACATGAAGAGAAACGTGAACTCTGTGAGTTGCATTCACACTTGGCAATGCAGTTTCTCAGAAAGCTTCTCTTTAGTTATTATGTGAGGATATTTCCTTTATCACCATGGGCCCCAATAGGCTCCCAAATATCACTTTGCAGATTCCACGAAAAGAGTGTGTTAGCAAACTGCTTCTTGAGGCAGAGGTTGTAACTCTGTGAGATGAACTCACAGATCAGAAAGAAGTTTCTCAGAAAGCTCTTTCACGTTTTGAACGGAATGAAATTTCCTTTATCAGCGTAGGCCTCAATGTGATCCAAGAGCCCTTCTCAGATTCCTCAAAGACGTGTTAATGGACTGCTCCACGAAACATAAGTGTAAACTCTGTGAGATGAATTCACACATCACCAAGAAGTTTCTAAGAAGCTTCTTTCTAGTTTCATCTGTGGATATTTCCTTTGTCACTGTAATGTTCATTGCGCTATGAAGTATCTCATTGCAGATTTCCAGAAAACTGTGCTAACAAACTGATCACTGAAGAGAAACGTGTAACTCTGTGAGTTGCATTCACACTTGGCAATGCAGTTTCTCAGAAAGCTTCTCTTTAGTTATTATGTGAGGATATTTCCTTTATCACCATGGGCCCCAATAGGCTCCCAAATATCACTTTGCAGATTCCACGAAAAGAGTGTTAGCAAACTGCTTCTTGAGGCAGAGGTTGTAACTCTGTGAGATGAACTCACAGATCAGAAAGAAGTTTCTCAGAAAGCTTCTTTCACGTTTTGAACGGATGAAATTTCCTTTATCAGCGTAGGCCTCAATGTGATCCAAAGAAGCCCTTCTCAGATTCCTCAAAGACAGTGTTAATGACTGCTCCACGAAACATAAGTGTAACTCTGTGAGATGAATTCACACATCACCAAGAAGTTCTAAGAAAGCTTCTTTCTAGTTTTCATCTGTGTATATTTCCTTTGTCACTGTAATGTTCATTGCGCTATGAAGTATCTATTGCAGATTTCCAGAAAACTGTGCTAACAAACTGATCACTGAGAGAAAACGTGTAACTCTGTGAGTTGCATTCACAATTGCAATGCAGTTTCTCAGAAAGCTTCTCTTTAGTTATTATGTGAGGATCTATTCCTTTATCACCATGGGCCCAATAGGCTCCCCAAATATCACTTGCAGATTCCACGAAAAGAGTGTTAGCAAACTGCTTCTTGAGGCAGAGGTTGTAACTCTGTGAGATGAACTCACAGATCAGAAAGAGTTTCTCAGAAAGCTTCTTTCACGTTTTGAACGGATGAAATTCCTTTATCAGCGAGGCCTCAATGTGATCAAAGAAGCCCTTCTCAGAGTCCTCAAAGACAGTGTTAATGGACTGCTCCACGAAACATAAGTGTAACTCTGTGAGATGATTCCACCACATCACCAAGAAGTTTCTAAGAAAGCTTCTTTCTAGTTTTCATCTTGGATATTTCTTTGTCACTGTAATGTTCATTGCGCTATTGAAGTATCTAATTGCAGATTTCCAGAAAACTGTGCTAACAAACTGATCACTGAAGAGAAACGTGTAACTCTGTGAGTTGCATTCACACCTTGGCAATGCAGTTTCTCAAGAAAGCTTTCTCTTTAGTTATTATGTGAGGATATTTCCTTTATCACCATGGGCCCCAATAGGCTCCCAAATATCACTTTGCAGATTCCACGAAAAGAGTGTTAGCAAACTGCTTCTTGAGGCAGAGGTTGTAACTCTGTGAGATGAACTCACAGATCAGAAAGAAGTTTCTCAGAAAGCTTCTTTCACGTTTTGAACGGATGAAATTTCCTTTATCAGCGTAGGCCTCAATGTGATCCAAAGAAGCCCTTCTCAGATTCCTCAAAGACAGTGTTAATGGACTGCTCCACGAAACATAAGTGTAACTCTGCGAGATGAATTCACACATCACCAAGAAGTTTCTAAGAAAGCTTCTTTGTAGTTTTCATCTGTGGATATTTCCTTTGTCACTGTAATGTTCATTGCGCTGTGAAGTATCTAATTGCAGATTTCCAGAAAACTGTGCTAACAAACTGATCACTGAAGAGATACGTGTAACTCTGTGAGTTGCATTCACACTTGGCAATGCAGTTTCTCAGAAAGCTTCTCTTTAGTTATTATGTGAGGATATTTCCTTTATCACCATGGGCCCAATAGGCTCCAAATATCACTTTGCAGATTCCACGAAAAGAGTGTTAGCAAACTGCTTCTTGAGGCAGAGGTTGTAACTCTGTGAGATGAACTCACAGATTCAGAAAGAAGTTTCTCAGAAAGCTTCTTTCACGTTTTGAACGGATGAAATTTCCCTTTATCAGCGTAAGGCCTCAATGTGATCCAAAGAAGCCGTTCTCAGATTCCTCAAAGACAGTGTTAATGGAACTTGCTCCACGAAACGTAAAGTGTAACTCTGCTGAGCATGAATTCACACATCACCATGAAGTTTCTAAGGAAAGCTCTTTCTAGTTTTCATCAGTGGTATATTTCCTTTGTCACATGTAATGTTCATTGCGCCTATGAAGTATCTCATTGAAGATTTCCAGAGAAACCTGTGCTAACAAACTGATCACTGAAGCGAAACGTGTAACTATGTGAGTTGCATTCACACTTGGCAATGCAGTTTCTCAGAAAGCTTCTCTTTAGTATTATGTGAGGATATTTCCTTTATCACCATGGGCCCCAATAGGCTCCCAAATATCACTTTGCAGATTCCACGAAAGAGTGTTAGCAAACTGCTTCTTGAGGCAGAGGTTGTAACTCTGTGAGATGAACTCACAGATCAGAAAGAAGTTTCTCAGAAAGCTTCTTTCACGTTTTGAACGGATGAAATTTCCTTTATCAGCGTAGGCCTCAATGTGATCCAAAGAAGCCCTTCTCAGATTCCTCAAAGACAGTGTTAATGGACTGCTCCACGAACATAAGTGTAACTCTGTGAGATGAATTCACACATCACATGAAGTTTCTAAGAAAGCTTCTTTCTAGTTTTCATCTGTGGATATTTCCTTTGTCACTGTAATGTTCATTGCGCTATGAGTATCTAATTGCAGATTTCCAGAAAACTGTGCTAACAAACTGATCACTGAAGAGAAACGTGAAACTCTGTGAGTTGCATTCACACATGGCAATGCAGTTTCTCAGAAAGCTCTCTTTAGTTATTATGTGAGGCTATTTCCTTTATCACCATGGGCCCCAATAGGCTCCCAATATCACTTTGCAGATTCCACGAAAAGAGTGTTAGCAAACTGCTTCGTGAGGCAGAGGCTTGTAACTCTGTGAGATGAACTCACAGATCAGAAAGAAGTTGCTCAGAAAGCTTCTTTCACGTTTGAACTGAACGGATGAACCATTCCTTTATCAGCGTAGGCCTCAATGTGATCCAAAGAAGCCCTTCTCAGATTCCTCAAGACAGTGTTAATGGACTTGCTAAGAAACAAAGTGTAACTCTGTGAGATGAATCACACATCACCAAGAAGTTTCTAGAAAGACTTCTTTCTAGTTTCATCTGTGGATATTTCCTTTGTCACTGTAGATGTATTGTCACTATGAAGTCTATAATTGCAGTTTTCAGAAACATGTGCTAACAAACTGATCACTGAAGCGAAACGGTAACTCTGTGAGTTCATTCACACTGGCATCAGTTCCAGAAAGTTCTTTAGTTATTAGTGAGGATTCCTTTTCACATGCCCACCAACAGGCCTCCCAAATATCACTTTGCAGATTCCACGAAAGAGTGTTAGCAAACTGCTTCTTGGGCAGAGGTTGTACCTTGTGAGATGACTCACAGAATCAGAAAGACAGTTCAGAAAGCTTCTTTCACGTTTGAGAGAGTGAAATTTCCTTTATCAGCGTAGGCATCAAGTGTGATCCAAAAGCAGCCTTCTCCGATTTCCAAGACAGTGTTAATGGACTGCTCACGAACATAGTGTAACTCTGTGGATGAATTCACCACATCACCAAGAAGTTTCTAAGAAGCCTTTTCTAGTTTCATCTGTGGTATTTCCTTTGTCACGTAATGTTCATTGCGCTATGAAGTATCTAATTGCAGATTTCCAGAAAAAACTGTGCTAACCAAACTGATCCTGAAGAGGAACGTGTAACTCTGTGAGTTGCATTCACACACGCAATGCAGTTTCTCAGCGCTTCTCTTTAATTATTAGTGGGATATTTCCTTATCACCAGGGGCCCCAATAGGCTCCCATATCACTTTGCAGATTCCACGAAAGGTGTCAGCAAACTGCTTCTTTGAGCAGAGGTTGTAACTCTGTGAGATGAACTCACAGATCCAGAAAGAAGTTTCTCAGAAAGCTTCTTTCACGTTTGAACGGATGAAATTTCCTTTATCAGCGTAGCCTCAATGTGATCCAAGAAGCCCTCTCAGATTCCTCAAAGACAGTGTAATGGACTGCTCCACGAAAATAAGTGTAACTCTGTGAGATGAATTCAACCATCACACAAGAAGTTCTAAGAAAGCTTCTTTCTAGTTTTCACTGTGGATATTACCTTTGTCATGTAATGTCATTGCGCTATGAAGTATCTAATTGCGATTTCCAGAAAACTGTGCTAACAAACTGATCACTGAAGAGAAACGTGTAAATCTGTGAGTTGCTTCACACCATTGCAAGCAGTTTCTCGGAAAGCTTCTCTTTAGTATTATGTGGAGGATATTCCTTTATCCACCATGTGCCCCAATAGGCTCCCAATATCACTTTGACAGATTCCACGAAAAGAGTGTAGCAAACGCTTCTTGAGCAGAGGTTGTAACTCTGTAGAGATGAACTCACAGATCAGAAAGAAGTTTCTCAGAATAGCTTCTTTCACGTTTGAACGGATGAAATTTCCTTTATCAGCGTAGGCCTCAATGTGACCAAAGAAGCCCTTCTCAGATATCCTCAAAAGACGTGTTAATGGACCTGCTCCACGAAACATAAGTGTAACTCTGTGAGATGAATTCACCACATCACCAAGAAGTTTCTAAGAAACTTCTTTCTAGTTTCTCTGTGGATTTTTTTGTCCTGTAAGTTCATTGCGTATGAATATATATGCAGATTTCCAGAAAAACTGTGCTAACAAACTGATCACTGAAGGAAACGGTAACTCTGTGAGTTGCAGTTACACATGGCAATGCCGTTCTCCAGAAGCTTCTTTGTTATTTGTGAGGATATTTCCTTTACACAGGGCCAATAGGCTCCCAATATCACTTTGCAGATTCCACGAAAAGATGTAGCAAAATGCTTCTTGAGGCAGAGGTTGAATCTTGTGAGATGAACTCACAGATCAGAAAGAAGTTTCTCAGAGCTTCTTCACGTTTTGACAGATGAAATTCCTTTATCAGCGTTGGCCTCAATGTGATCCAAAGAAGCCCCTTCTCAGATCCTCAAGACAGTGTTAATTGGACTGCTCCACGAAACCATAAGTGCAACTCTCGTGGAGATGCAATTCACCATCACACAAGAAGTTTCTAAGAAAGCTTCTTTCTAGTTTCATCTGTGGAGTATTTCCTTTCATGTAATGTTATTGCGCTATGAGTATCTAATTGCAGTTTCCAGAACACTGTGCTAACAAACGGTCCATGAAGAGAAACGTGACCTCTGTGGTTGCATCTCACATTCGCAATGCAGTAGTTTCCAGACGAAGCTCTCTTTAGTTATTATGTGAGGCTATTTCCTTTATCACCATGGGCCCCATAGGCTTCCAAATTCACTTTGGCAATTCCACGAAAGAGTGTAGCAATTCTTCTTGAGGCAGAGGTTGTAATCTGGAGTGACTCACAGATCTCTGCACCAGACACAGTATACGTCTCAGCCCCTTCGCTCTTGTCCGATTGCAACTCCGGATGACAATCTTCACATTATCCACCGCGCTATCCCGTGCCTCCCCAATAGTGTTCAACCCAT